>NW_026877157.1:0-21434 GCF_032173495.1 Musca vetustissima | reverse complement strand
CGTAGTCTCTTGCATTGGCTCAAACATTTCATCGGTTTTTACGGCACGCTCTTAACCTGCATCAGATAGGCCATAATACTGACCAAACCCTCGTAGTCACCCAAATCCATGAGGTTCGAAGTCACCGTCGTCACCAGATGAGTCTTGAACATGTTGCCCCACTTGCACACAGTATTCAGCAAAGCCTGTCTGAAGGGACGCACATCGACTTGAAACCAGGAGCTGAATACTTGAAAGGGTGCAATATCTTCAATTTCATTGTACAGACTTTCGTAGTTGTCGATCTGTTCGCGAAACGCCTCTATGGTGGGTGGACTGGGCTTGGGGGCTGCCGCATCGTTCAGCATGACCAGTTCGATTTCATCGGCATCGAGTATGCGACCATACTCCAAAAAATATTCCATACACTCATGGCGATCGTCCAACCACAAATACGAATATCTTTCGAATTGCCGACAAAACATGGCCGCCTCCTCCATTACCAAATCCACACCATTTAGAATTTCCCTACGCATATCGATAATATCCTGATTAGCCTTGATCATATCACCGTAATTCTGCTTGACATTTTTCTTAAGGCGTTTCACTAGAGTTCCCATTTTCAGGATATCGCGAACCAATTCGATTAGCATATTATTGAAGCCCATGCTGTCGGCAGGATTCAAAGAGGGTACAAACACCATATTTGGTTCTACCAATTCCAGGCGGGCCTCAAACAGCGGAGCATAATTATTTTCTGGATCCATATTCTCGACAATATATCCGACACTAACACCGACGGTCTTTAGCAAATATTCGTAGACGATGTTATCGACAAAATCCACATAGTTGAGCCACATTTCATCATTTTGTTTATCCTGCATATCGAACTGAATCATATTGTCGTGTAGTAGTTCGTGTATTTTTTCTGATGCTTCTTGAATTTCTGCATAGCGTTTGGCGGTACGATCGGGTCGCTCATCTATGCACAGTACAGCATCTTTTTTTCCATCCCGTCTTTCGAACAATGGCTGGCGAACCCAAACGGACATTATATCGCGAATTTGTTTGAGATTTCCCTGTGTATGATCCATGCGATTTTGAAGAGCAGCAACAGGTTGTCGTAACTTATTGAGATAGGTTAGAATGTCTGTAACAGCATCATGGATAGAGATAATGATAAAGAGAGGGAAATAGACAATTTACAATACATATATAGGGAGAAATAAATGTGGAGATGACAGTCTTTCTTCAAAAGTAGTTCCAAAACAATTTAAATAAAATATTCTTTATCAAAAATATTTATAAACAATTTTTTGTATATTAGCTCGGTTTGTTTATAAATTTTGTAATGAGATTCCGTCCTGTTTTTTGGCGCCCAACCTTTTTGAACCTCCCATACGAGCATATTTATGTACTCTTAATGATTTTTCCTTATATTATTTCATTATAATTTTTATAATCATGAATTACAATTACAATGTCATATTCCAATGAAAAAAAACCTCCTCCCAATGTCTCCGCCTGCCTATACACTTTAACTTACCTTCCGAATTCCATACCAATTCATTAATGCCAACCTCAACCAAATCATCGATCTGTCGTATTTCCTTCTCAATCATTTTCAATTCCACCGTAGAACTATTCTCTTGAATGGTATTATACCAATCAATGGTCTTTTCCAAATTCAATGTGTACGTGCGGAAGACATCACCCTTGTCAGCGAAATCTAAGGCCACCTGCGGTACACCTTCAACTTCCATTTGCTTTAGGTAATGTACCTCACGCAATATGCAGAATAGTTCGGCACTAAAATTGAGTATCAATAGATTTGTACTGGGATCACGTTTGATCAGCGACTTTTCCAGATTTGTTTCGATTTGTTCATTTAGTTTTTCCGTCCATTCCTCGAAGACATACGAACGGCTGGCACCGATTTTCAATAGCAGGCGTTCGTAACGTTTTATAATATCCAATGATTGTTCCGATTTGGTTATTCTAAAAAAAGATTAACATTAAATTCCAGGTACTTAGCAGAGTATTGTGTGGAACTTACTCATGTTGCAAGGCCTGAAATTGTTTCATGGGTATGGTTATCCTCCGTTCCAGCTGACCACACCAGCGTATAAATGCCGCCGCCGGTGGACAATTATATTCGGGATATAATGTCAAATTATCATATCTCATAAACATTTGTTTGTCATAGATATCTTCACACACTGTCAGCTCTTCGTCCAACATCCGTACGATCTCGGTATATTTTTGTGTAAATTGTTCCTTGATCTTGGGTCTCTCCAATACACTTCCCACAATGTTAATAAGCTGTAGAGGGTGGAAAGGATACAATATAGAAGATAAGTGAACAAAATATTAATTTAAACTTTCGATCTCAATATAAAAGAGCCTGGAACATATAATTGGCGCCAATTTGTCTAATCAAATTAAGGGAGTATTGTTTGAAAGCTATTTTTAATATAGAGAACTATTGTAATTTTTATATTTAAAATATGTAATAAAAATAATTATTGGCGCCCAACGTTATATTTCTTCCAAATATAAAAAATATAATCGACATGTAGATTGTATCCAAGCTAAAGCCACATCGTATCATTTAAGTAGAAAATATGACATAATTTAAACACAATTGGCGTCCAATCAAAAAAGTTGCTCTTCGTCTACTCACCTTAAAAATACTCTCCAAATTGTAACAATCGTCGAATGCCTGACACAGTATCGCGGCCAATTTCATGTCCAACTCTAGTATACGCATTTGAAAATTTTCAAAATCCACATCGAATTCAAGATCATCGGGATCTAAAACATCATAACTTTTCGATGCGAAGGCCGTAAAGTATTGATTGAACTCAACATAAACGGCCGTAATGCGTGTACTCAGTTGGCGACCGCGTAGACCACCGATTTCAACTTTCTCCAGCTTCAAGAATTCAATCACCGTGAAGAAGAACCTGTGGAAGGAGCAAAGATAAATATGTCAAACGATAAAGGAATATAAAAATTAGAAAATAATAAGCAAAAGAGAATTATAAAGATTATAGTTCAAGCTCAGATGCAGTGGCGCCCAACGGTTCGGAATATGAAAGAAACTTTGATATAGGAACACAGAAGTGCTAACAACGAACTTCTGTGTTCGATATAGAGTCCCAATACTTTTAAATGCAATGGATTTAACTCATTTTTAAAAATGTCTAAGTTTTTCTATTTCTATTCTATTCCTATTAGAGTACGAAATACTCAGGAGTTTAGTTTACGTGGCTTTCATTTACTCGAGTTTTGCTGCACACAGTTGCTATAAATTACTCACCATTGAATCGTAGTCAAACGCTCCAGAAAAGCATTATAGCGTTTGAAAACTGAATTAGGATGAAAAGTCCAATGAATCGGTGGCCTCTCCTCGGGCTCTTTAAAATAATCGGCAATTTTTTCCTTGTAGTGATCAAAGAGAGCACGAAAGAATTTCAATATTTCGATGGACAATGTCAGTCGTTGCATGGCTTCATCTATGTCGCTGTGGAATATCGAAGAGGGATCCAAAAAGCGTTTGGCCTAAAATACAAACACTAAGCAAAAAACTGAGCCTTAAAATAATTTGCCATACATTTACCTGATGTATAATCAAATTGCAGATCTGTCTAAGTAGTATTGTGATTTTCGACGAATGATTATAATAACGGGAATTACCCCATATTGTGCAGACTACATGCATTAGTGGTATTAGATTAGGTTTACATTCAGCAAAATCCATTTCCTCCAATTGTTGGACACATTTCTTCAAAGGATTCAGATACATGGTAATGTCCTTGGCTTCAGCAAGTGCTGGAAATTTCAGAAAATTTAAATTTTAATATCATTTCACTAACTAATATTATCATCTTACCAGTAACTACATTTTTAAATAGCGTTTGAAAGCATGGAAAATATGCGCTACGTGAATGTTCCAAAACCAAGGCCATGGCCCGAATGCGCTCATTACGCAATTGCTCAAAAATAAACGAAAGATTTTTCAAACGATTATTCCAGAAAACAAATTCCGTTGTCGGTGTTGGATTTTGACCATTTAGGAAGGCATTTGCCGGATTCTCCTTGATGACTTCATGGACCTGCGTGGCCCATTTGATGACCACACCTTCGATGGCACTTTTCAAATACAAATCAATTTGCAATTGTGGGTTTTCACTAATTGCTGCGGCGGCTTTAACGATTTTCTCAACACCCACTGGCATGGCTAGGATAGTCTCACCGCTCACCTGACCCTTAACCTGATGCACGGTACTCTTTAAACTGTGGACATGTTTCTGGACATCTTGAGCCACCATAAATGGCCATTTCTTGTAATTGATCTCATTCGATAGCAGAGGTACCAAAACTTCCTCCACCAATGCCGACAACTGGTCAATTGTCCGTGTGGCCAAATCACCGCTGATAATAAAATGATTACAATTCTCGCGGGGTATTGGCTCTGGGTGCTTTTTAATGAAATAAACTCCCTTGCTTTTCAGTTGTGTCAGTGGAAATGTGGTCGAAGGCAATAATTGTGCAGATTGTGTTAGAATAATAATTAGGACTACTGGTGTGGGACGATCAAGGAATTCTTTTATAATTCCCTTGGTCTCTTCTACGGTGATGACACGTGTCCATTTTTCGGGTTTTAATTTTAGGGATTTTATTACAAAGGAACCCATTAGTTCCAAGCGTGGATCTGGACCATTACCAGCTGCCGCTGCTTCGGCGCTGGTTGAAGGTCCATCCATTTTGCAGGACGAAGAAGTAGAAGATCTGGAAATTAACGTAATAATAATTAAAATATCACTAATCCGGATTATTAATTACGCAAATATAAACCTTATACATAATAGATATCATTTTCACTAAAATGGGTAAAGTTTTGACAAACGCTAAAAAAAGGCTAAGGTCGATTTGTGCAAAAAAATTAAAAATGCAATCGCTGTACTACAAAAGTGGTTTATGCGATCGTCACAGTTGACGAATTATTAATCAGCCGGGCTGATTTGAAGATTTTCAATAGAAAACCTAATTCGACCGGGCTGAAGTTAAGATTTTGTATAGAAAACCTAATTCAGCCGGGCTGAATTGAAGATTTTCTATAGAAAACCTAATTCAGCCCGGCTGAATTGAAGATTTTATATCTAACGCCTAATTCAGTCGGACTAAATTGAAGATTTTCAACTAACCATTAAAATTTGTATATAACCCGTTTCGAATGAGTTTCCAAATGTATATTTTATATAGATTACATAATTATTAAAATAATATGATTAGTTTTTGAAAAGGACTTTCAAAAAATCTACAAATATAAATAATAATTATAAAATGTATTTGAATATAATACCCGATTTTAATTTAAGAGAAAATCATATTTTGTTCATATCCATAATTTTTGCATTATATTTCAAAAAATTTAATGTTGTATTTTGATTTAATTCAAACCTACAATAATTCAAGAATGTCCCTATAAATTTTCAAATGAAAATCTCAACAATTTTTGAAGATATAGCCGATTTATTGTGCTAGCATCAAATGACGGCAAGAGGGCCTCTCAAACTTAAAACCCATTTTTCTCCAAACAGCGTTGTTGCGAATGGCGGGCACGATAACTCAAAAACTAATAATCCGATCGATTCCAAATTTTGGCACGTTTCTCTGTGAGTGTATAGCTATCGTATGAACTAGGATAAAGCCAATCGGTGAAGTCCTTACGCCATTTTGTTAATTGTTGTGCGAAGTCAATAATCCTAGTTCATACGAGAACCAGACATGTACTCTTTCTAACACCGTTGGAATTTTTGGATTCCGATGTTCCAGTGAGGAGTTATCATAAGGACTTTTCTTTAATCACAAAAAACAACAACGTTTTGATATAACCATCATATCACCACTCAATGGAAAGTTATTTTTATAAGCTTTAAAATGATTTGATATTAACCGGATCCGTAGAACCAGATATAAGCGTGTACCCGTAACCGAACTTCCGAGTCAAATGATCGGGTAATCTGGTACGTCTCCCAAGAAAAAAATATATCTCCATAATAAAAATAAAAATACCTACCTCTGAAAAAAAATTCAGAAAAATCAGATTGTATTTACTAAACTAGAGTTGTTCCCATATATGTTAGGTAGCCTCCAATGGAACCAATCAAAAATTCAAATTTATTGTCCTCAAAATGGGTATTATTTTCATTTCACTTTTCACAATATTTCGTAGTCGCCCTGTTACGATTTCAAATATTAGATGATAATTCGCCATTAGTTATGTAATAAAAATGCTTTTTATATTTAAAAAACAAAATCAATACAAATCGATTTTAAGGTTGACATTATCATATTTCGTATCCTTTCCACATGAGCTATAATGCATGGAATAATGACACGCACACACAACCGAATAACGATAACATTTTTACAATAACAATTTTTTCCAAGTTTCATAACATCGCAATTTATAATGCACAATAATTATTTATATAATATATATATAGAATAAAATTTATAATATATTATCTTACGAATTAAACTTTTTACATAACTAATTTTTGTAGTACTAATTTAATTCATTCCACACACATAAATACATACTATTTATTTTTAATCACTATTAATTTATTTTTTTTGTCTATAATATATTATTACAATAATCACATAATATTTAAATTAGTTACGCATATAACATATTTGTTACCAACGATTTTTTTTTATAAAATAACTATTTTTTATTATTTATATTTTTCTAATTTTATTTAAATATATTTTTTGAAAGATTTTCAAAACAACATTTTTTTGTTTTCTTGGTTACGTAACATTCCGTTACGTAACATTCCTGTTATGTATTTGATTAACTTGATATTCACCTTTATTGAATTATTTTCTTTTTTTGTGTGTGGATTCACTATTTTAATTTAACTGAAATTTCAATATAACCATTTCTTTCACTTGGTTACATAACATATTTATCCAAGAATTTTCAAAGTAACAAACTTTTCGTTCTCTTGGTTACATAACGCTCCACTACATATTACTTTTATTTTTTTTCATTTCATTTAATTTTCAATTTTATTGAAAAATATTTTATACTTTTCTTTTTTTATTGAACAAATTTTAATACTTTTCTTTGCTTTTTATAAATTTTCTTCAATATTTTTTATGAAAATTAAAAATTAACTGAAAATTGTTCACTTAATTACACAACATACTATAAAAAATAATTTTCCTCATATAACTTTATTTTCAATTAATTATTTCAATTTTCAATTAATTATTTCACTCTGAACTAGGTTAGTAATTAATTTCCCTGTACATTTACTAACAAAATTCATTAATTTTCATCAAGAAAATGATAAATTTTCACCAATTTCCACATACGATTGCATAACTTTTATTCATTCCATTTTCTTTCTTTGCTTTATATACTATGTATATATTTTCACTTCACTGTAACTTTACCTTTTACTTAGCTGTTGTGTTTAGTCAATTTCCGTTTCCGTTGTCTTTTGCGATTTGCGACTTTTATCACGAAAGGTTTCCACCGTTATGACAGGAAAACCTTTTTGCATTTCTTAACAACAATTCCTATTCGAATATCCTGTTGTTATTGTTTATTATTTTGGAACTTGGAGTCCTGCGTGTGTCATGTATGCATGTTGTCTGTCTGTCTATAAATAAATGTCTGTTAGTTTGTCCTGGTGTCTCCGTTTGTTTATTTATTCGGAAAACCTTAGCGTTTTTTATTGATGCTATTGCTCACGAAGCGTGTCACAACCGGCAGATGACACCAAATCACGTAACATGCAACTGGTGCAGGTGATAGTGGTGTTGTTTTTATGCCCAAAGACAACAAGTTAGCCGAACACCAAGGTTACGATCCATATAACATAAATTTACGATAATAAACAAAAACAAAGGGGGTAATGTAGCGGTTGGTTGTTATTTGTTATAGTAAATTTTTCGAGCATCAACGGCAACCCTAAGCGGTTGGATTTTGTGGGCCAACAATGGAGAAACTTGTATGTAAATAAAATTCGGTGATAGATATGTTATGTTAGGAAAGGGCGCATAAGGAGGCAAACGATCGCAGACTGGAATTAAATGTAATTAAGTATCAGAAAGCAGAATGAGAATTTATATATTTACGATAATTAAATTTTTTATCTGGTTAAATTTTATTATAATTTGCAATTTTACAACATTTTTAAATCGCATTGTATATTAGAATTCATTCAACTTTTTATAATACAAGTAAAGTGTAGCCAACAGATATATACCCTCAGCCTATGGTTTGCCGAGGTCTTCGGATTTAATGTTTATCTAATCGGTTATTCAATTCGCTTCAAATTAAATTTACAAATTCATAAAATATTGATTAGTTGTGGGGGAGGTACCAGAAGGAGTTGAGTAATGCGTCCCATATTTGGACTTGATATAGACTTTGTAAAGATAATGGGTTGTGCAATGTTTCGTTTAAATCGGAGATTCCATTCTCCTGATATTAGATTTATAAATATTGAACATTTTGACCATTTAGAGGGAGATATTAGAAGGAGTTTACAAAAGGGTCAAACCTTTGGACTTGATCTAGATTGGGTAAAGATAATAGATTGTACAAAGTTTGGTTGAAATCGGATAGTTCCTTCGCATGATCATATAAAGAAGAAATATTACGATGTGCAAAGTTTAGATAAAACCGAGTAACCGATTTCGGGAATTATCGTGCGCACCATCCGCCCAGTTACAATACGGACGATCATTTGTAAATCTACTCCAAATTGTCTAAAAAGATTTTGGTCCAAAGAAACATTCGGATTCAAATTCGGCATCACACCAGAACCTCCCTTTTAAGACGGACAATTTTCCATACAACATTTTTCTTCCATGGTATACAACAGCATAAGGCGCCGGACAAATTTTGGATTTGTGATTACTTCAAAAAGAACGAAATCGTTAAGGCGACTTTGGATTTGTTTGCAACGACGATTTAGCGGTGATCGGGAGCGATCGTTGTCGGGAGTTGGAGATGATGATTGGCAAGGATGATTTAACTGTGATCGGGAAAGATGATGGTTGGGTGTTTGCTACGACGATTTAACGATGATCGGTAACAGGTTAGTAGTACATATTGACTAAGAGCTCGTACAAACTACTATACTAACTACGAACAGTAAACCTAAGTCTCTGGTGGAAGCCGAAAGCCTCTGTGTGGGACAGTAAACCAAAGCATTTGTGTGGAACAGTAAGCCGAAGCTTCTGTGTGTATGTATTTATGTAGCCGCCATAATGGGTAACCACTAAAAAGAATTGTGAATGATAGCATGATCACCCACAACACAACAAGAGTCTTGCTGCAAGACTGTGGAATGGCAAGCTTCCCTCAATGGATGAGACTGAAATACTTATGTATGCGGTGTAACAACGTGAATTAGAATTATATAGTCGCCGGTAAATATCAATGTTTTCGTCGTTGTGATGGTGGATGTTGCGATCGTAGGTGTTACTGTATGTATGTGTCGTTTGTCACGTTACAGGATGTCTCTGAATTTATTAAACCAGTTTTAAGCTGTTCTATAGGATTTTGTTCCATCGGTGCTTTACGTTTGCCGTAATAATCCACTAGGTAATACAATTTTTGGGCAACTTTCTTTTTAAAATCACTTTGAACTACACAACACATGACCGTACGTCAGAACGTACTTAGTACGTTTATGCTAATAAATTTCAAAGGCAGAATTTTGCAAGAACCTATGTATCAACCAATTTTCTACAAGGAGATATATTAAGCTCTGATTATCCGAACTTTAAAACGCTTTAAACACCGTTTTAAAACATATTTCTAGACCGATATAAATGTAATTTAAATTTATATCGGTCTAGAAATATGTTTTGAAGCGTTGAAAATTCTTATAAATGGTCTGAACCGCTATATGGGACGTATCTCAAAACAGGCATCACAATTGTCTTTGAAACTAAGGCTTTAAAAACGACCTAAAATCAGTGGCTATGTGCCTTTTTTGAACCTTTATGGAACACTTACTACATGGAGATATTTCACCATCTCTGAATTTGATCCATATTTATGAATTTCTATTGCAAAATGTGGTATACACCTTTAAAATACATCAAATTTGACCGGGTTTCAGTATCAAACATCAATGGGTGTGCAAAATCAAACAACGCTCCTCAAAAATATATCTTTTATTAGCACATAATATTTTCAACTATTTCTTTGCTCTAGTGTAAAAACAAATCAGCTGCTTAGACCTGTGGATGGGCCACAACAAATATGCCTCGTTTATGCAAATGTAAATGAACTTCACATCCATTAACAGCAGTTAGGGGGAATGTTTCACCGGTTCAGGGTAAATCCATCAAATTTATTTTGTTTATGTTTTTGTTTTGTTTTCTCCTTTTTTGTTCATTCTCAACAAAATAAAGTTGCTTCACCTTAGTGTCAGAGCCGGCATGTACCTCCACTGTACCTACTATAGTATAGATTGCGTGTTTAAAACTAATTTCAATAGCAAATCACTTGATGCGTCTAAATTTTTACCGACTAACAAACAAATTCCTCTAGTCCTAGTTAAAGTTATTGTATGTATGTTGGTATATGTGTATGTGTACTTAGTAAAACCTCTAATCGTTATTATTTGCATAAACTTGGTATTGTTTTGTTTGCTTTACCAACTAGTGTTGGTCGTAGTCTGCAATTATTTAACGCGCCAAAGAGCGAAGTACTGCAGTTATTTGGCGCGATAATCTGACAATTCAATAATGGCGTTTTAATCGAATCTTAATTGAATTAGAAGTGAGAAGTTGTGGTAGTTGTTAGTGGCTGCCAGTATTAGCACAAAGTTTTTGCAAAGCGTTTGACAGGCAACCAAACACCTGTTGAGCTCATGGGTTCAATAAGTAATGGAAATAATAAATGTTTTATTTATTTTTAATTGTGATATCCAAATAATTTAATATTTAAGATTTTTAGGTTCATACAACCAACAGTGAACTCTCGACAATGCGAAAATCCAATACAGTGAACTCTCGATAAATTGAACTTATTAATGTCAGGTAGTTCATATTTTCCGAATTTGTTCACACTTTCGATTCGGCCAGTTTATTTACCGCTAATTCTCTGTTTTTTTTTTCAATGCTTTATTATCGAGAGTCCATATTCTTATTGGATGTGGTATTTTTTATTGGAAGCATCAGATGATGGCTGGTGATCTGGTGCAGTTGCAAAATATGATAATTAACATCTTTTTACTTCATTATTTTAATCGGTCATTTGGTCAGCTCAATGAAGGCTTTATTTACCTTTGCAATTCATTGACAGCACCAAAATACGACCACCCGTTTCATAATCTCCATTTATAAGAAGCTTGGGGAAGAAAAAACTCGCTTCTAAAATTTTGGAATTTTTTGCCCACCGGTAGTATTCAAAATCTGACCATTTTGAAGGCCTTCAGCTATAAAAAATGTAAAATTTAAGTTTATTGGAGATGTGTCTGAGACTTGAGAGATGGTTATTTTAGTCTGAAAACCTTCTGCCTAAAGCCCAACTGCGTAACTGGGACGTTATGATGGTCGTATTTTGGGATTCTTTTGTCTAACCGGTAGTATTCAAAATTTTACCATTTGGAAGGCCTTCTGCTACCAATTTTTTTATTGAAGATGTGCCTGAGACTTTATTTTAATCTTAAAACCTTCTGTCGTCACCTGAAGCTCAACTACGCCAAACTGTGGCGTTATAAGCGTGTAGATTGTTGTCGTATTTTAGCTGCATGGCAAAACTCGAATATTCAATCAATTAAACCCTTTTAAATAATTCTAAAATTTATTTTTTTATTCACAAATTCTTTTTCGATTTTTTATAAATATCATATTTTCCACGTTCGTGTAAATCATCATAGAATATATGATCCTGATAGATTTCATCACGATGATACATGTTTTGATAGCCCTTCGTTTTGAAACCTTTTTTATAGTTTTTCGATTGGGCATAGAATTTTTCCGATTTATCCAATGGATGGCTATGATGAGGTTTAGCTTTGTGATGCAATTGCAATTGTTTCAAAACATTTTTTGTGTTTAAATATTTCAATGGACTGGCTGGACTCATTTCACCTCTTTCTTCTGAAGATTCAGACGGGTAATCATCCACGAAATCCATATCTTTGGTTGTGGGTAACTTTTTATCTCTTGGTGGCGGTTTTGGTAACATTTTCGCTTTGATGGAGGAACTTGAGGCCAGTGAGTCATGTACTTGGACTGGTTTTCCATTCACTGTAATTTTAGTCTCGGAAGCCGAAGCTGGATGATCCAAATACAAGCGTACATTGGTGGCTTTGTACTGTTCGGTGATTTCTGTTTTGGGACGTTTATAGTATTCCTTCGGTTTGGATGGCTTCTTTACCAACATCACAATTTTCTTGGGTTTTCTTTTTTTAATTTTTATCCATTTCACCTCCTTGGGCGCTTCATGATTTCTGTGCTCCGCCTTGTTGGACGGATATTTTTTCGCTTTAGCCAATTCTACAACAGGTTTTATTTTCTCTCCTCGCTTATCCTTTTCCTCGTCTTTATATCTGCCTGCAATTACGCACAGATCCATATCCTTGGGTTTGGGTATTTGTAACGAAGACTTGAACGGGCACTGGAGTATATAATATTCCTGGGTGGTATTGGTACGTCGCACCGCCGATATTGGCAGACGATAATACGAGTGTAAATTCCTTTCCACAATAATGCATTGCACCAAGCCCACTTGCTGCATGATTGCAATTAATATTTTCAAAACGATTAGCAACTTCGTAGACATGTTTACCGTTCGCAAGTTTACAATGAACTTGAGTTTCCGTTCGAATTTGTTAGCATTTTTATGTTTTCCAATGAATCGACGACGCTATGTTTGGTGGCTGTTCTCTGCTGCCGTTGGTGTGGAAGTAACACTTCAATGATTTCCCCTCTCCCCCCTTGGGCAATGTTGGTCGGGCAGTGCGGTCTTCATGTTGGTCTGACATTATTGCATAATAATGGGTTTGTGGTTTAACGCCTGGTTTTTTATTCTTTGGCTTCTTCGTTTTGTTTGCATTATTATTTTTTGTTTAATGTAGGTGCATTTTCTTTACACGAAAGTTTGTTTTGATTGTTAAGCCACTGACATTTATTATTTCCATGTGGTTTTTGTTTAAAAAAATTAAAAATTTTCTTATTTTTATTGAAAACAATCCAGTAGAAAATGGAGTCATTGAAGGCATTTTTGTCGGAAATTCTTGTATAGACTCGTAAATTTTTATAACCATCCCAGTAGGAATAAAATGACAATTTCCATGAAAATTAGTTAAACATCTTTAAAACTTATCCTTTTTTTGTAATACGATTTATCATTTTATTTCAAGTTTCTTGAAAAAAAAAACATTTATTTCCTATAACATAATTCAAATACACACACAAAGTACAAATTAAAAAATCACAATTCAGTAACTACGAGAAAACGATACGATAATATTTTTTTAAATTATAATTAATCACCATTTCATTTTGCATAAAAATCATCATACGAAAATTCATTGAATATGCTACTGAGTAAATTATCCAGAATTTCGCTTAACGCACCATTAATTCCTTTCGATACTTCATGCCATACATCACGCCAATTCTGATTTATGACCTCATTAATGGTTGCAGTCAATTCCGGGCTACCATTGACCAAATTGTCCATATTACAAATGCACGAAAAAATTAGTTTTTTTTTTTTAGAAAAAGAAATAAAAATTATAGCCTTACTTCTCCGGTAAAAGGTTCAGCTTAAGTTTTGTTATTTTCACATAATTTTTACCATTGTGGCGTTTCTCCAACGCCACTTTGACCCTGACGTTGAAAATACCATTGGTCAGATCAAAGTAGCCTTTACCTTTGCCATTCATTGCCAGCACCAAAATACGACCATCCGTTTCATAATCTCCATTTATCAGCAGTTTGGGAAAGAAAAAAATCGCCTCAAAAATTTTGGGATCTTTTGTCCAACCGGTAGTATTCAAAATCTGACCATTTTGCAGACCCTCAACTACCAATTGCAAAAATTTGAAATTTAATTTTATTGCAGAGTCTGAGACTTGTGAGATGGTGACATTTTTCAATGTTAATGCCGAGACATTGGGCATGCCAATGTCAGGATTACCGGTGGGATATTTGCGTAATACTTCCTCCATTTTTTTTGCCAACACACACATTGTCGTCAATTTTACATTTGCTTATGTCCGTAGCTGAAAATTGTTGAACAAACAAAAGTGAGAAAATAATTTTAATTGAAAAATATTTGACATGTATTTTGGGGTCAGAGAGATCTTGACATTTCAAAGACAATTAAATTGAACCCGAATTAACTCGGAAATAGTGTACTTTAAAACAGTAAAAAGGCAGGGCAGGCAGAGAACATTGGAAATATGTAAAATCGGAAGGACTCATATGGGGATTACAGCATACCCAAGGCCATTCTTTATATCCTTCACCTCTCGGTAATATAGTTTTATAAACAATGTCCATTAAACACTTTCCTCGCCACACAATAATCCAAAGTAATTTATGTAAAATTAGTCAATTGTGATGGCATTGACTCCGTGTAATTGAAAGTAAATAAAAAAATACAAACATTAACAAATCAAATCGTTATTAAATGCTCGTTAGTGGTAATCGGTTGTTGGATTGTCAATAATTCAATAATAACGATTTTTGATATGTCGATTAGTTTTTTCTATCGATTTGTAACATACAAGTAAGAGAAGAGGAGATAGATTTCGCCACTGGATCACATAGGGGACCACTTCATATAGGTTACCCCTTCCGTAGGTTACAATATGAATCTTACAATCATATCTTGTATATTTCCAAAGTGGTGAAGGGTATCATATAGTCGGTCCCGTCCAACTTTTGTAATTTTCTAACTGGCATTTTCTATAATTGCTACAATCAAATATTCGATACTTTTTTACTACTACTTTATTATATTTCTATATTGGAATAATATTAGATCATGTTTCGTCACACTGGATAATATTATTCTTGTTTTTTAAATAAAAAAGAATGAGTGGTAAACGCACCGGATAAACACGTACCAATGACCTCGTTCAATTGCAATTAATGTAACTTCTGAAGGGAAGGGTATGTGTGAAGTGTAAAAAACTCACCGTGTGTTCCACAAAATACCCGTACATCATAATTCTAACAAATGCCTTATAACAGTTTTGAATTTTTAAACATGACATTTACAATGATAAAAAAAATAATTTTATGGTCATGTTTAGAAATAGATTAAATATATCATGTATGTATATATTTATTTGACAATTAACTCAGATACCCAGTCACCTACAAATGCACGGTAAGTTTAAATTTCTTAAAAAAAGATTTATTTGCAAATAACATAATTCAAATAAAAACATACTTGCAAATTTAAAAAGAGAAAACATCACAATTTAATAACTACTATGGACACTATACGCTCTAGTTTAATATTATCTATCACGATTTCATTCAGCATAAAAATCGTCATAAGAAAGTTCATTAAAAATGCCAGTGAGTAAATTCTCCAGAACTTCTCCCAAAGCAGCATTAAGTCCGTTAGAGATTTCTTGCCATACATCACGCCAATTCTCATTGATGACATCGTTAATTGTTTTAGACAATTCCGGGCTACCGTTGACCAAATTGTCCATATTAGTATAAGCTCTAAAAATAATTGATAATTAAGAATATATATATATATATATATATACACTCGTATTCTATGTAAGAACTTACTTCTCCGGCGAAAGGACCAACTTAAGTTTTGTTATTTTTGCATAATTTTTACCATTGCTACGCTTTTCCAACACCACTTTGGTCTTTACATTGAAATGGCAGTTGGTCAGCTCAAAGAGGCCTTTACCTCGGCCATTCATTGACAGAAACAAAATCCGCCCATCCGATTCATAGTCTCCTTTTACAACCAGTTTGGGATAGAAAAAATTCCCTTCAAAAATTTTGGGATTTTTTGTCCAACCGGTTGTATTTAAAACCTGGCCATTTTGAAGACCATCCGTTACGAATTGCACAAATTTCAAATTCATTTGTATCGGAGATGAGCCTGAGGCGCGTGAGATGATAACATTTTTTATTGGCAAAGCTGACATATTGGGCAAACCAATGTCAGGATTACCATGGGGATATTTCCTTAATACTTCCTCGATTTTTTGGGCAACACACACATTGTCGTCAACTTTACATTTGGTTATATTCGGAGCTGGAAATTTGAAATAAAAAAATGGTAAAAAATTTTAGAACATAATATGAGACTTTGGCTTTTGTATTCAGAAAGTACTTAAAACTGGCACCGGATGTAGTTGTAGTTGAAAATGTATTCCATGTGATTAGCACTGTTTTTAGCTTTCACAGGATATTCATATAGGTTTAATTGGTGGACATAAAACCGGTACAAATTCGGATATGTTTTCAGCGAATAAACCCTATCAACGAGTTTGGAATAATGATATATATTAGTATATGGTAAATATTTTTGACGAATCCGACCGCTCTTCATAATTTATAAGAAATTTATATATTTATATTTATTGTACATAGGTTTATGGGTTTCTTAGCATGGATCTTATAATAGTGTAAAAGGACGATAAAAACATAAAGATATCGATTTAATATCTTTGAGGACCCTAACTAAAATCTTATGAGCGTCATATTTGAGGATTAAAAATATCGTCCTGTGGTATTTAATTTAAAGTTCAATAAAATAAGATTGAAGGCGAAGACGCACAAGAACTGTAGATGCAAGGAGGACAAAAATATCCCTCATTCGATTCGACTGAACAAAGATTTAAAGCCTTTTTACCCTACACAACTATGTTGTCAGGGTATTATAGCTTTGTGTAGCCCCAAGAGTTTGTAACGCGGCGAAATATTGGTCCTAGACCCACCTTTAAGTATTCCGATCGTCATATCTCGACTAGCTGAGTCTATCAATGCAATTATGGTCCAAACATCGCGAATTTTACATAGAGAAGGGAATCGGGCCAAATGGACCCTGACTTTTGTGTGAAAAATGACAAAATTTGTATTCGATAGCGTATAGATTTACTCCTGAAGAACATAGACGCGAGAAGTTGATAGTATTTCAAAGAGGAGTTGAATTGATACCAATTATATTGTCGTATGTACTCGGATGTGGGAGTTACACTTAAATATTTATATTCTTTAGAAACCCATTACCACACTAGAGGGCGAAAATATAGCGCTGATCCCTTTTAAATTTTATATGAGATAATTTTCTAATATGATCAGACAATAATGTTAGGATGAAGTGGGCCGAAAACTTATTTGTTTGTGTTTTTTCGATGTAGGGAATCTGGACAAGTAATTAGAAGGGCTTTATTGAATATTTGTAACATTCGTTGACCTCTAGGCGATCAAGAGATTGAACCACAGAAATTTATATTTTCGTGGAAGTTATGTAAGGTATCATATGGCCGGCCCCGTCCGATAGTGTTGCCAGCAAAAAATCAAAAACTTGACCTATGACGATTTTTTCTTCTGGGTACACTCGCTAAGGTCTTCCATCCTCCTCCATTTCCATTAATAATTATGTTTTTTTTTTCTGGCCAGGCATATTGTGTTTGTGTCTGCCGGTTACTCTCGAAAAAATCGATAAATGTTCTTGAACAATTCCGATCGGATGGTATATCGAGTAAAAACTCAATCGATATCGACTGTCAGATTTTACCCAACTTCGGACTGGCTGGTGTGTGGATTTTGATGAATTGGAATCTAGTTTTCACATATTCACAATATTCTCTTTATTTAATTTTTGTGTTATGTTGTTTATAACTTCAACAATAATAATACCTTTGAAAGGAAATCAATTACAAATATATAAAAATATTCAAATTTTCGCTACACTTATATATCTCTTTTTAGTTTCTGTTTTTTCTGAATATTTTAAATTTGTTCTTTATTTTGTCCTTTAATTTTTTTTCACTCACGTAAATCGCCAGCATAGGAACCGAGTATTAAACATAAGATCACAGTTATCGATAAAAACATTGTATTGTTTTATTAATAATTCCAAAATTTTATTTATTTTTATGTCGAACTTTTCCGGTTTAGCGATCTTTCGAAAATGTTTACATTTGTCCGCTTTACTTTTCTTTTTATAGACATGTTTAATCTTTTTCATAGAATAATTAATTAATTATTAATTAGAATCGCCATATTAAATTAATTGCGAAGAGATCTATTGAAAAATAAGATTAATAATTATACGATATTGATTAAAACATTTTTCATTCCCAATATTGATCCATAATAATTTATGTAGACTAATTCCTTTTGTGACTTATTGAGGGCTCACTGAGTCTGTGTAATTTAAGGTTGAAAAATGATAAAGAAAATTGGAGCGTTAATAAGTGCTTGTTAATGGTAAATGGGTGTTAAATTGCCAGCTCATTAATTGAAGTATCTGTTTAAGTATCAATTTAGTTTTTCAATCGATTTGTAACATGTAGCCATTACATTTTCCCACATAGCTTCTTCAAATCCAAAAATGCTTGAATGCTAAGTTATATTCACAATTTGTTTGTTTTTTTTATATATATATTTGCTGGTCCCTTTAATTGACCTATATAGTAAATTCGAATAATTTTGCCCAAAAATATATACATTCAACCCAATTCTGCTTGTCAATTCCCTGTGAATTTTCTACTTTTCCCCTTTCGACTTATTCTGAGCAGCAATTCACAGTGATTTTTTTCGTATTCTCACTTGTTTCGTCTTTTTTTTCAGATTCTAGCATCATCCAAAAGGCAAAATTAACCGATTTGTTATTTCATAGCCAATTTCTAGTTTTTTTATTATACACCAAAGTAAATCGATCGAACAATGGGCAGCTGTTTCACATGTTGCCATATTTTCTAACATCAAATATATTTTTTAGCTTTATGCAAGCTTTTTTTCTCGAGTCTAATGAAAAAAATTGTTTGCGTTTTCAGAATTGAAAACCAATTCACAATAATAGATTTTGACAGGAAACTTGAGAGGCAGGCTGATATCCAGGTGGTATCCCTGGATGACCTTATTTATAGGCCTTGAACTTGTACAACATAAATTAAGAATTTGCAATGTATTATAATATGGCAACAATTTCTCTTTTCCCCCTTCAATTAGAATAAGACGAGAACGTGAAAAGGAGAAATTTGTCACTTGTGAGATCATTTATATTTATATTCCACTTTTTCGATAATTAAATGGCTTGGCCATTTCATTTACATGTTTCGATTGTAAACAATATTATTAATCTCAATTAATTTAAATTCTGCAATTATTACAAAAAAATTAAATAATTATGAAGAAGGGTATTCAATAGTTTTTCTTTGGCCTAATATTGAATGATATGACACGTTTATAACTAAACGTTCTTTATAAAATTATAATTTACTAATAATTAAATATTTCATAAACAATAAAACATTTGATCGTGTGTCGACACAAGGGATAATATTATTATTGTTTTTTTTTTTCAATTAAATAAGTATGACTATATACGCTGCGCATATAAACGTACCAATGACCTCGTTCAATACAATTGGAATTAATTGCAATAAAATTGAATAAGAAAAATAAAACCTTTTTATTGTCAAACAGGAATGGATTAAATACTTCATGTTAGAATTCAAAGTAGTTTTTCTTCCACCCGATATAAACATTTTATAATAATTCACTCAATGGCCCTGTCGCCTATAACCCCGCGGAAAATGTTTCAATACTGTAAAGAAACGATTATTTATATATTGATTTTGTTTTAAATCTTTACAATTATTATTTATTTCCTATAAACAAAATGATACAATTCCATTTGCATATATGTAATTATTTTTTTTTCTTAATTTTAAAAACTAATTAATAATAATATTTATTAATAAAAATTGATTATAATTAGTTATTGGTTATGGATTCTATTATTGGCGTTATAATTATGTTTTTTATCGTATATTAGATTAGATCATTGATTAAATTATGGAAAATATTATAACGAAGGAATTTTAAATTGAATGTAAGGAAACAGTTGTTGTTGATTTTATAATTTCACAGCCTTTAATCTATAAAAAATTGGGAAAGGGAATGTGTGAATTTCTTTAAAATTAGGCAGTTATCTCAAAAAGTTAAGTTTTTTTGTTTTTATTTCTATAACATAATCTATTGTCTAAATAACTATCAGTTTTCATTATTAATTGTTATCTTTAATAGCAAACCACTTATAAAAAATTTAATTTTGAAGTAGGCATACACTTAACTTTAATAGACTTTCTTCTTATTTTATAACTAATGTGACATTGATTGGATTAACATGAAAAATCATAGCTTTATTGGGGTCTGAAAGGTTACGGTGTTTTAAGAAGTAAAAAATAATAAAACTCCTACCATTAGATTCCACAAACAAAAGTAATTTCAATTTCTAATAAAAGAAATATACTCTATTATAAAATGATATTATATTAAGAACTTCTGACTTTAAAAAAAAATATGTTAACAATCATATAGAAGACTTTTTAAAAATTATTTTTCCTATAGAAATCCTAACACGTACTCAGTCCAAATGACCGGAAGGTCTTCTTACTTATGAAAACCTTAGGTATTCAATACTGGTGGTTGCGTAGGTTCTGTCATTGGCTTTCCTTTTCATTGCAGAACTTCGACAATTAATGTCAACTTGGAAGAGAACCCCCAGAACTCAAACAATAATAAGGCTACGAAATGTAGGAGGATGAGAATGTCATAAAAAATTTGGCCACTTTAAGGATTTGGGGAGATAAAATATCGAAATGAAATAAAAGGCACCCAATTATATAGTGAAATAATATACTGCTCATTAATTTAAATCAATCGCAGATTTCTTCCCATTATTCGTTGTGTCTTTGACATCGTTCAAAGCGGTTTTTGCCATCATCAAAAAAATTTTCTTTTATTTGTAATCTGTTGTAGTTGTTGCACCAAATTGCATCAAAACAATAAACAGCTATTTCACATGTCGTTGTATGTTGCCATATTTTCAAACATTAATTTATTTTCCTTTAATTACTACGCAGTTTTACAGGTGATTCTTGATATTTCACATTCATATTGTTATAAAGTTTAAAAAATAAAAAGTGACAATTTTACAAAAAAAAGAAATAAATAAAGTATTAAACAATATTAAATTATAATAGGGCAAACGCACATTACAACTTAAATTACAATATGGCAACACGAATCTTTTTTTTAACGCCATTTTCGAAAATTCGAATCCGCATCCCGCATTTTTTTGCTTCTCCATATTTATTCATAATAAGACGAGAATGTGAAAGCGACAAATTTTTCACAATCAAGATCTCGCACTAGTGAATATCCAGATTAAG
>NW_026877156.1:0-21397 GCF_032173495.1 Musca vetustissima | reverse complement strand
TTACAATAAACATACAACTCTGTGTGAATACATGAAATAATAGGTGTGTTGCAACAATACATTCTATTACAATTGTCATATATATTTTCGGAAGCTCTTTGCTATATTTTGGATTTGGGTTTTATTCAACATTGAGATTGAAATCCCATTCGCAATTTTTAAGATAGTTGTGAAATGTTTCTAATCTCCTTCTTATTAAGTGGAGAATATAGGCCTGTTCTTTGCCAAAAAAATATTTCCTAATTTTCCACATTAACAAACTTTGCACCCACTGTCCACAAATAGGCCAATTACGTTAACCTAAGTACTAGGTAACGTGAGAGCCCAGTGGAATGTAAAGCCGACGAAGAAGGAGAAGCAAATGCTGCATTAACATGCCTAAAGACTTAAAACGTGTGTCGTTATTTTTTGCTATGTCTAAATGGTGCGTAAGTGTTCTCTCTCCAGCCAAAAGAAAGATTCCTTCGCGTAGTAGTAGTAACTGACGCTGCGGACGATGATAATGATGATGACGTTCCAACAACTTGGCTTACACACATAACAGTCTGCACCTATTTAATCATTCTATTCACATAGCCGAACATGTTCGGGACATGGCATGGGAAAAATGCAAAGGTATATAAAATAAATTCCAGAAAAAAAACTCCACACATTGTGTATGGCGTATGGCGAACGTAAGAGATCGTTGTCGTCGTCGTCGTATTGCAGACGTCCAATTGTTGTCATCGAATGACGATGAAGACGACGACAATGAGATAGGCATGCTTACAGATTAGCTTCTTGTTTGCTTGTGGCAAATGTTGCATTTGCCGCCTGTCGTGTATGAAACATTTACCGATACTGGTTTCATTGCGAAGTGCCGGAGAGTGGGGTCTTAGGGGGAATTTGTGGAAAAAAAGAAGTGCAGACATTGAAATATTTTATTAATGTCTTTGAAATCTCTGAAACGATGTGTTTTAGAATTCTTTAAATTTTCCAACATGGTGAAATTAAAACTAATCGGAATGAAGTTAGAATTTTATTAAATGAGGGATTTCAATAAGGAAACACTTTAACTTTTATGAGTTATTCTAATAATAGTTTATTTATAAAATGAATTTCTTAAAGTATTTTTGCGAAATTATTGTTTTGCGTGTTTTTGCTTGTAAAATTAATGTTTTACCCAGGCAATGGTTGCTTAAAGACTAACAAGATCTTACAAACTACTTTGCAACTTAGAGTCTAAACACAACCAGAGTGTCAGGAGTCAGCGACATACTTTTTTGCCGGTGTGAAAACCAAACGAAAGAGTTAGCGTCTAACGGCACAAAATGTCAATTATTTGTTTTTGCTCTGCATTGCTCTTCCAAATTTTGTCCTTTTTGATTGTGTTTTTGTAATTAGGAGATTCCAAGTTATACAAAATGTCGTATTTTTTATTTCCTCGATCAATTTTTCTTCCATTTTATTATTAACCCTTTCAGTGTCAAATAAAATTTTTGTCGGAATAAAAATCTAAAATTTTGTACTTAAAATCATATAAAGGCATAGAGTTTAGAAAAAAAGGCAATTTTCATTTTAACCCTCGGACAGTTTCGTCTGTTTTTCAGCAAAAACAAAAACATCAATATTAACGGTACATAGGATAATCGAAAAATCGCAATGAAAGAGAGAATTTTTAAATGTCGAATATATTCGACAAAAACACTGAAAGGGTTAATTTGGTAAAAAAGTCCACAATCTTTGAAAATATTTGCCATATGTTTTGATATAAATTTCCATTGAAATGTTGGTAGCACTGCTGATTTTTACCTACAATGTGGCAACTCAATTGAGAGCAAGAGAGAAAATTTGAGTATGACGCTGAGCAAAAATGAATATGTTCTATTCTAGCGTCAAGCCGCTAGACGTCAATGTCAGCCGTCGGGATTTCCCGTTGCCAATAAGAAGCACGCGGTAAACGACCGTCGCTGACTCTAGACCCTCTGGTTGTGTTAAGACTCTTTTATTCTTTGCTTTCTCTTCCTTACATTTATATAGTTATCCTTATCTTATATTATTTATATACAGTGTTGTATTTTAGTATGTTACTCCACTACTATGCGTCGGTTATCGTCTGTTCCCACAGTAATGATAGCCTGACATCGGATAGTTAATTTGTAAAACTAAAATTGTTGGTATTTGTGGAAATGTATCTAAAGCATCGGACTCTGTATTCTTAATCTACATGATCGAAGTCACAATGGAAATAAAAAATGCGATGCGTTTTGGTTTTGGTGGTTCCTGAGGCATTTTGGTCAATGTAGTTTTGCAAAGATCATTACGTTCATAATTTGTACTTATATCGAAGTTATTACGAAATTGCAGAAGGTTGAAATTTTTTCTTCCTATAACATTTTAGATGTTCATATGTCCCGATTTGTATTTTGTGACCCTTTCGACATTGGATATATGTTTTCTTAATAAAATTAAATGCAAATATGTCAAAATATTCAATAGCTCTGGATTGAAAAATGGATCTATGGAGGCTGAAATTAAAATGGATTGCTTCTTATTATATTCAAATGTTTAAACATACCTTGGGTCTGGTCATGAGATATATTTTCAGAATTTCCTAGCTGAGTTCGCATTTTTTTGAGATAATTGCGAAATGTTTTTTTTTTTACCATCGTGAAATTGGATATATCTTTTAATGTAGATATGTCAAAATATTGAATAGCTCGGGGTTTTAAAATGGATATATGGAGGCTGATTGCCCAAAAATTACACATTTCAAAACTTTATTTGATCTGTTGACAACAATACTTCTAAAAATAGAATTTTAAGTCGATTTTGCTTTAGTCCGTAAAAGTCCAAAATCGATTTCGAACAGATTTGACAAAATCGAAAGATCGAAAAGTCGACTTTACAAAATTCGGAAAGTCCAAAAGTCGATTTTTGCGCTCGACTACGTATCCCTAGTCGACACAGATCGGCTCAAAGATCTTCCGGAGAATTTTTCTCTCAAAAACTGCAAGAGCTGGCTCATCGGATTGCGCAAGTACCCATGATTCAGATCCATACAACAGTGCGGTTAATATCAGCGTCTTGTAGAGTGTGTTTTCAAGCTGTAGTTTACAAATTCTACAGTTGGTCCGAGTCTACTGACGTCATTACTGGCAGTCTCACTTTGGGAGACTCCTTCTCAATTCGATCAAAGGTGGTATTGAAGGGCTCCGAGAGGTCCTTTCCGACTCTAACTGCTGATCTTTTGTCAGTTAAAGTTATCCTGCATAGCCGTATTAATTTTGCAGGAGTGCAGAACGCAGACGTCGCTTTAAACACCTCTGAACGGATAGGGCTGTCGAATGCGATTTTATAGTCGACGAATAGGTGAAATGTGTGCGGATTGAAGCCGCATTGGCCATATTAAAGACAATCAGAGCCGTTGCTTGATATCTATCATCCCCTACGTCACCCATATATATTAATCTATAGATATTACCAAACCTATAGATATTAAAACAGTCCATACGAAGAAGACTCGTTTCTTCGACTTTTAACCATTTTTTGGGTATTTCTAAAACCCTTCTTAAATTCTGAATATTTTTCTCTCATAATATTAACTTTAAATGCAAATATGTCAAAATTTGCGTATGCTCCACATTCGAACATTTTTAAATATTTTGTCATAAATT
Organism: Musca vetustissima; assembly: GCF_032173495.1. Lineage (NCBI taxonomy): Eukaryota > Metazoa > Arthropoda > Insecta > Diptera > Muscidae > Musca > Musca vetustissima. The sequence continues at coordinate 17,741 of NW_026877156.1, read as the reverse complement.
AGTAAAGCGTAAAACAAATCAAATACAGATAAAAATTAAAATTTGGGCGAGTAGCATATGATTCTATGGGAATGTAAATAGTTGTCAATTGAAAATTAGCTTGTCTTATCAGTAGATTAAATTCCGTTCCCTACACAAAGAAACTAAATCAAATATTTCACTCAAAATATTTATTAAATAAGCCATGGATTTAAGAATCTGAGAATTTCATATTTAAGGAGTAAATAATGATGGGTAAACACCGAAATCGAAACAAAGAGCGATGTAGTGATTCCGATTCAAAAATGATTGCATCATAAGAAGTGGGTTATAGCCCGATAAAATCTAAAATTAATTTGATTGGAATTGATGAAAGACAATGGATTTGACATCGAACATTGTTGCGAAGAAAATGAATCCATTATTAAAAAATTAAAATCTTAAGGCAGTAGCAAAAATCATAAATATATATCGTAGAAGAGAACGAAACTCTCAATCCGAATTTGGCGAATGAGGCTCCTGGAAGATATGCAGAGAAGATTTTCCCATTGGGCTCCGAAGAGGAGTCAATTAAAGTGGTTAATTGTAATGCTGTAGAAGGGGAAACAATGTATCGAACATATACAAAAATAGTCAACGAAAAATCGATATTATAGTACGTTTACATTTAACTGGATTTTGTTAACCCAGTGGGTTTCAATTGTCAATTCCATTGCATATATATTACGAATAAATCCTCATAAAGTAGGTTAACCCGGTAAAAAGTTCTAATGTATATGCCGTTTTAGATATCAAAATTAATTTTAAGTAATTATTTATACGCTTTCGAGTTGAGCTTAATGATCTAAGTTTTGCAATGAAAAGGAAAGCCAGGAGAAGAACCTACGTACCCATCATTATGCGACGCGTTTCGTCGTTGGTTAAGCGGCTCATCAGGCACATTGGTATACGACGAAACGCGTCGCATAATGGTGGGTACGTAGGTTCTTCTCCTGGCTTTCCTTTTCATTGCAAAACTTAGATCATTAAGCTCGACTCAAAAGAGTATAAAAAAATCACTTAAAATTACTTTCAAATGATCACTGCCTTTACAAGGCAAAATTCAAATAGCAAAAATTCATTTCAGCTGAGCACGGCTAGGGCTCGAACTTCGGTCCTCGGAGCAATACAAATGTTGCCAGATCACTTAACGTTCTGAGCCATAAACACACTTTCAAAAGGGTTGCGCAAAAACATGTGTATACCATGGAAACAATTGTAGGTGTGTGGATCCATCGCTACAAAAAAATCTGCTTTGAAACGGACTGTTCCTAGAATGAAGACAAATGCCGAACTTTGACAAATTTGAATTAATTCGCATATGCAAGTTTCGCATCAGGGCTGAATAAATACAAGTTATCAACATACGATATTTGTAAAGCCACATAGCCCAATATGACTGATGAGTCTGATGAGCTCGACTCGAAAGATTATAAATAAACGTCGGTTATCGTCTGTTCCCACAGATCATTAAGCTCGACTCGAAAGAGTATAAAAAATCGCTTAAAATTACTTTCAAATGATCACTGCCCTTACAAGGCAAAATTCAAATAACAAAAATTAATTTCAGCTGAGCACGGCTAGGGATCGAACTTCGGTCCTGCCAGACCACTTAACGTTCTGAGCCATAAACACACTTCCAAAAGGGTTGCGCAAAAACATGTGTATACCATGGAAGAAATTGTAGGTGTGTGGATTTTAATTATCCATCGCTACAACAAAAATCTGCTTTGAAAAGGACCGTTCCTAGAATGAAGACAAATGTCGAACTTTGACAAATTTGAATTTAATTCGCATATGCAAGTTTCGCATCACGGCGGAATAAATACAAGTTATCAACATACGATCTTTGTAAAGCCACATAGCCCAATATGCCTGATGAGCCGCTTAACAAACGGCGAAACGCGTCGCATAATGGTGGGTACGTTGGTTCTTCTCCTGGCTTTCCTTTTCATTGCAACACTTAGATCATTAAGCTCGACTCGAAAGATTATAAATAAAAGTCGGTTATCGTCTGTTCCCACAGATCATTAAGCTCGACTCGCAAGAGTATAAAAATCACTTAAAATTACTTTCAAATGATCACTGCCCTTACAAGGCAATTTTCAAATAACAAAAATTCATTTCAGCTGAGCACGGCTAGGGCTCGAACTTCGGTCCTCGGAGCAACACAAATGTTTGCCAGATCACTTAACGTTCTGAGCCATAAACACATTTCCAAAAGGGTTGCGCAAAAACATGTGTATACCATGGAAGAAATTGTAGGTGTGTGGATTTTAATTATCCATCGCTACAACAAAAATCTCCTTTGAAAAGGACCGTTCCTAGAATGAAGACAAATGTCTAAATCAAATCAAATAAACTAAATCAAATAGTTTTCTTACAAATATATTTTTTATTAAATAAACTACAAGTCTAGACATTGTGGGACATTCAATGAACCCAATTTTGAAATGGTAAACAAAAATGAAATATTTATGATAGCAATTAATTTCGAAAATAAATACAAAATTGACACATTTTTGTTTTAGGACCGGGAAATTATTTCTTTCTCACAACATCGATAGTAGTTTATTGAACCCTACCTAGTTTATGAACTATGGGGGTGATAGGGTTTTATAATGCTATTGATAGCATTTTTCTTTATTTTTAAAAATGGTTTATAACGCTGTTGTATATTTTTATTTAATACAATTAAGTGATAAGCAAACACACACACACAGAATTGTTTTCAATTTAGATTTAGATTATTTCAATATTTTTGTTTTTCAAATAGACATCTATGTATGTATGTACTTAAATAAATAAAAATATATTAAATATAATAATAATATTTAATATATAAATATTTTTTCCTCACATAATGGGGAGCATGAGGCTGATCATAGTGATGATGATCTCGGGGTGTCTTGAGATAACCTCTTTATTGTTTGCTAACCCATTTTCTAATACCAAGGCAAGGCGGCGGCACATCATCAGGCAAACAATGGAAAATAAATAAATACGAATATTAGTTATCAGTATAGAGAGAAAGAAAGGAAAAAAAACAAACAAATAGCAAACTGGACAATTAAAACAGATTTTAAAATAATATTCTGATTATGTGTGTGTTTTATGGCAGACAGCTTTTCAATATTTGCGCCCAGATTTAATAGGCAAATATTTTGATGGATGGGTGAAGGGATGGAAGATCATCATTATAATCAACATGACTGTCTAATGTCTCGATTAGATGTTGTTTAATTTTTTCTTGGGCAAATAGAAAATAATTAATGGAGCAGAAGAGTTCGCTTGGAACCAAGAACAATGATTCGACGTACATGGTCGTTTGAGAAAAATTAATTTCAGCTGAGCACTGCTATGGCTCGAACTTCGGTCCTCGGAGCAACACAAATGTTGCCAGATCACATAACGTTCTGAGCCATAAACACACTTCCAAAAGGGTTGCGCAAAAACATGTGTATACCATGGAAATTGTAGGTGTGTGGACTAATTATCCATCGCTACAACAAAAATAGGGAGCACTCTTAAAATATGTATGGAAGATATTCTTTAAAAACATTTAACACAGGACTCAATATACAATATTTAGGATGCAGACAGTAGATTTGAAATAGAACAAGTGAAAAAGCGTCAAGTTCGGCAGGGCCTAAAACACTTTAGATGTTCATATGTCCCGATTTGTATTTTATGTCCATTTTGCAAATGGATACATCTTTATACCCTACACAGCTATGTTGTCAGGGTATTATAGCTTTGTGCAGCCACAAAAGTTTGTAACGCCGCGAAATATTGGCCCTAGACCCATCTTTAAGTATACCGATCGTCATATCTCGACTAGCTTAGTCGATCTAGACATGTGTGTCCGTCCGCCCGTCCGTCCATTATAATTTGTAAACACGATACAGGCCACAGGAATTTGCATTTACGGAATTTTGCATGTAGAATGGGTTGTGGCCAATGAAGACCCCTATTGTTTTAAATATTAATATTTAGGGGATTAATATTTAGGGGATGAACTAGACCAAATACTTTATTTTTGTCGGTTTTTCTGGTCGCTGCAGAGGCCGCAATTATGGCCCATACACCGTGAATTTGTTCATGGAGAAGGGGATCGGACCGAAGGATATGCATGCATGGGCTCGAACTTCGGTCCTCGGAGCAACACAAATGTTGCCAGATCACTTAACGTTCTGAGTCATAAACACACTTCCAAAAGGGTTGCGCAAAAATATGTGTATACGATGGAAGAAATTGTAGGTGTGTGGATTAATTATCCATCGCTACAACAAAAATAAGCTTTGAAAAGGACTGTTCCTAGAATGAAGACAAATGTCGAACTTTGACAAATTTGAATTTAATTCGCATACGCAAGTTTCGCATCAGGGCGGAATAAATACAAGTTATCAACATACGACTTTTGTAAAGCCACATAGCCCAATATGTTTTTGGGCTATGTTTTTGGAAAAGATCGGTTAATATTTAGGGATGAAATAGACCAACAACTTTATTTTGTCTGTTTTTCTGGTCGCTCCGCAATTATGGCCCAAACACCGTGAATTTTTGCATGGAGAAGGGGATCGGGCCAAAAGGGTAAGCATGCCTGTTTTGATAAAGATCGATCAATATTTAGCGGGTCAAATGAACCCTGACTTTTGTGTGAAAAATGACAAAATTTGTGTTCTATAGCGTATAGATTTACCCCTGAAGGATATAGACCCGGGAAGTTGATAGTTACCCAAGAGGAGTGTTTGACCTTTAAATTGATACCAATTGTTTATTGTCGTATGTACTCGGATGTGGGAGTTACACTTAAATGTTTAAGGCGGAAATATAGCGCTCAACGCTTTGAATTTTTTCACTAGTATCCAGGAATGGTCAAGGACAACGCCTATAATTTTAATCAGATAATAATATTAGGATGAAGTGGACCGAAAACGTATTTTTTTTTGTTTTTTTTTTCGAGTCGATCTACAGTCCACAATTGAAAGCCGAACATCACAAAACAACCCACGTTAAAGGGAATAGGGAATAGAAGGACTGTACTGAATATTAGTAATATTTGTTGACCTCTAGTGGGTCAAGAGGGTACAAACATTGCGAAATATTGCCCATGCTCAGAATGTGGTGCCACAGCATGTTAGATGTTCATGGAAGTTGTGTAGGGTATCATATGTTCGGCCCCGTCCGACTATACTGCTCCGCTCACTGGGTGTTCAATAACTTTAAATGCAAATATGTCAAAATATTCAATAGCTCGGGGTTGTAAAATGGATTTATGGAGGCTGAAATTAAAATGGACAGATTTTATTATTTTCAAGGCCGGGATACCCTCCACCATAGATATACTGACAGGTACTTGAAATGAAAATATGGGGAAAATACCAAAAAGTGGACCTATACCAACATTTCTACAAACCCATTATGTAGACCATAATACAAATTTTAGAAATTTTTAATGGATAATTATACGCTCAGCCTTATGGCTAATGAGGGTGTATATACTTTGACACGGTGAAAATGTGCCTCATCGAAATATTGGTTCTAGACAGCATGTTTCTTTGGACCAAATCCGTTTCAGAAAATTTTCATTTCATCCAAACTTTGCCCGTCTTATTACTTCTTTCAAACTTAGTTCAAGTTCAAATATGGGGAATATCGATCCACTCTTTCAGGTACCTCTCACACAGGGGCTAGGTCTAAATGCGGGTTACAGTTTCTGCATAGTTCAAAACGCGGAACAAAGCAGATAATTATTTTAATATAAAAAAGGGGGTTATATGGGGACTACCCCTAAAAGAGGGCGAATATTAATAATTTTTGGTGGGGAGATTTGTTACCATATACGACTACAAAATACCAAGTTGCAGCGCATACCGATGAAAAACTCGCTCAAGAACACAAAAATACCGAAAATTGGGGGATACCCTTATATGGGGGTTTTCCGAAAAAATGGACCTATATTTATAAATTGTTGTGGAGTAATTTGGTACCCAATAAGAACCCATTGTACCAAATTTCAGCGAATTCGGTTTAAAAACGTGCTTAAAAATACCCCCAAAATGTAGTAAATCGGGGGTACCGTTATATGGGAGCTACCAGAAAAAGTGGACCTATATTTATAATTTTTTGTGGAGACATTTAGTACACAATAAGAACCCAATTTACCACATTTCAGCGAATTCGGTTGAAAAACGCGCTCAAGAACCCCAAAATACCGAAAATTGGGGGGTAACCTTATATGGGGGCTATCCGAAAAACTGGACCTATATTTGTAATTTTTTGTTGAGAGATTTGGTACTTATTAATAACTCAAAATACGAAATTACAGCCAATTCGGTGGAAAAATACGATCAAAACCCCCAAAATACGGAAAATTAGGAGGTCCCGTTATATGGGGGCTACCAGAAAAAGTGGACCTATATTTATAATTTTTAGTGGAGAAATTTGGTATCCAATAAAAACCCATTGTATCAAATTTCAGCGAAATTGGTTTAAAAACGAGATTAAAACAGCTCAAAATACTGAAAATTAGGAGGTATCGTTATATGGAGGCTACCATAGAAAGTGGACCTATATTTTTAATTTTTTTGTGGAGACATTTAGTACCCAATATTTACCCAATGTACCCAGTTTCAGCGAATTCGGTTGAAAAATGCACTCAAAAACCCTAAAATATGCACTCAAGAACCCCTAAATTCGGGGGTACCGTTATATGGGAGCTATGCCTAAACGTGGACCGATATAGTCCATCTTCGAACTTGACCTGCCGGCAGACAAAAGACAAACCTATGCAAAATTTCGTGATTACAACAGACGGACGGACATGGCTAGATCGTCTTAGAATTTTACCCTGATCAAGAATATATATCAATAAAGAATATATATACTTTATAGGGTCGGAAATGAATATTTCGTTGAGTAACAAACGGAATGACAAAATTAATATACCCTCCATACTATGGTGGAGGGTATAACATCTAAAAAAAAAAACAGCCAAACAGAAAATATTTCATTTGATCGGTCAGTGTCATTATTGATTCAGTGCCATTGGCCAAATCGAACTGCAAAAATTCCACAAAAATTTGGTAGAATTATAGAAGCAAAATATGCTATGGTCCGATGAATATAAAATTAATTTGATTGGAAATTATATCAGACAAGGAGTTAAGACATAAAAACCAAAACTGATACCGAGTCGAGGTTCTGACATTTAGCATCACACCAGAACATTTCTTTTCAAAGCAGATTTTTTATAAGGTTGCACAATATGCAGTTGTATACCATTGAAGAAAAAATATAGTAGTCTGGATAGGGAAAAAGTCCGTCACTACAAGAAAAATCTGCTCTGAAAAGGAATGTTCTGGTGTGATGCTAAATGTCCGAACCTTGACACGGTTGAATTTATTTCGTAGTTGCAATTTCGCAACAATATTCGACATAAATACAGCATATCAAGTAACGACATTTGTAAGCCATATTGCCCAATATGCCTGATGAGCCGCATAACCAACGTCGAAACGCGTCGCATAATGGTGGGAATGTAGTATCTCTCTGCCTTTCCTCTTCATTGCAATTTCGATGATCTAGCTCAACCCAAAACAGAAATTAATAGAAAGGAAAATAATTTATTTCGAAGATCTGCCAGAAAAATGCCCAAATCCGCCAAATCAAATAGATTTTTGCAAAATTTCACATAAATTGAGAAGAGCAGATTTGCTTTTGAATATTATCTACTTAAAACATTGTAGGGCGACTGTTGTTTCCACTTTCGTTTGATTTCGAAAAAATACCGTTTTCAAAATAACATTTTATTTATATGATTTAATTGATCTGTTTGTCGGTCTAAGCGACCTGCACGTGTAAGAACTGTTGTTACTATCACAAGATTGTGTTCTACATACATAGACACACACACACACATTATCAAGTATATCGCTGTATATTTGTAGATCATTTTAGGTTGTTACGAGGGCTACTACCTCGTATTTGTTTGTTTTTCTAATTTTCGAAAGTCGATGTGAAACTGTCTGTAATAATCAAACAACACTCGCACTTCGGTGTTCAATAAACAAAAATAATAATAATAAGACTAATAACACGAATAAACAATAACAACAACAACAACAACAAGAAAAAATAAAAATATATTACAAATATTTAAATGAGTTCATTTGCATACATGTCTCTGAGCGGTACACACACACACACATACATATGTACCTTTTGTCTATATGTTTCTAAATGTGTCTCGAGAGAGGTGTATGAGAATGGCTTATTGACTTCAGAGGTTATTCACTAGTTATGGCCCTGTGTACGATGAATGCGACTCACTTTTATGAGGTCAAGTTTGGTTTTTTTCATTTCGTTCCATTTTCGACAAGTGAAACAAATCGACAAACAGTATGAGGCCGCAATGTTATGACGGAATGCAAGAAGGAAAACTATTTTGATAATTTGGAGCCGAAATTTGTATAGCCTCCACCATGAGGTGGGTATTTAATAAAGCGAAAGTCTATGCTGTAAATACCAATCAGATATACCCTTGGGTTAAAAAAAAATGGACATACACATGTCGAAAAAACTGCATCAATTTGCTTGGAAATTATGACAGATCGAAAAAAAATCCTGGTATGGATGAAAAAAGATCCATTATTAAAAACAATAGCTAATGAAAAATCGGAAAAATAAGGTCTAGATTTAAAAAAAAAAAAAAAAAAAAAATGTTTTGAATTGGAACCGAAAAACTACTGAAATAGATTATTACCACATCAAATTATTATCAAATTATCATTATCAAAGTCGAGACCCTTTTTAAAACTTCTGGAAGAAGTATGCCCGAGAGCGAAGAGGGTGAGATAAAAAAACTGCAACAAAGTGAAACGCCATAATTTTTATACCCTCCGCCATAGTATGGAGGGTAAATTAATTTTGTCATTCCTCATTCATCGAAATATTCATTTCCGATCCTATAAAGTATATATATTCTTGATCAGGGTAAAATTCTAAGACGATCTAGCCATGTCCGTCCGCCTGTTGTAATCAAGCTATCTTCTGAAGGAATTGAGATAGATCGCTAAAATTTTCCATAGAATCGTATTTTGTCTGCAGGCAGGTCAAGTTCGAAGATGGGCTATATCGGTCCAGGTTTAGGCATAGCCCCCATATTAGGGTACCGCCGAATTTTCGATATTTTGGGGTTATTGAGCGCGCTTTTTAACCGAATTCGCTGAAATTTGGTACGTTGGGTTTTTATTTGGTACTAAATGTCTTCACAGAAAATTATAAATATAGGTCCACTTCTTCTGGTAGCCCCCATATAACGGTACCTCCTAATTTTCAGTATTTTGGGGGGTCTTAATCGCGTTTTTGAACCGAATTCGCAGAAATTTGGTACAATGGGTTCTTATTGGATACCAAATTTCTCCACTAAAAAAAAATATAAATATCGGGCATTTTTTTTCGGGTAGTCCCCATATATATTTGGCCCGTTCCCGTGTCGAAGCGCTTGCTGGAGGTGATCGACAGTTTGGTATTTTTTAGTGCAAACCTTGCTTTCCAAAATACTCCAGATACAATAGCTGAATGGATTGGTCTCCGAAGATTTTGGTGGTCATTGTGCTCGGGAAATGAAGCGAGGAACCTCATTTTGTAACCATTCTTGGGTGGCGTGCGATGGTGCTGAGTCCTGTTCGAATGTCGAAGGTCTACGGCCAAAATGTTTGTGTGCCCAAGGCTTTAATACACCCTCCAGAATATTTTCGCTATACTATTCGGCATTTATTGTGATGCCACGCGACCATCGGCTGTCCCACACCATCACAAAGGTCGGGGCTTGAGTTCTGGTGCCAATCGAAGGTGCACATTATCAGTTCTTGCACTTTTTGTAATTTCAATGACTTTACCCCCGAGCTCATTTTTCAATATTTGCCGAATTGGATATTTGCGATATGATGTTCAGCTCGCGAGCCATTTTTCGGTCACTGCAACGCGGATTTTGATTAGGAATACGTAGTTGAGCATAAAAGTCGACTTTTCGATTTTTGTCCAAAATGTACATTTTTACACTTTTCGATTTTTGCCTTTGACTATGTGATATTAAAAAAAATAATTATGAAAAACATCGAAAGTCGATCTTAAAAAGTCGGCTTTGCGATTTTCTCAAAGGTCAAAATTCGACTTCGACCTTTAGACTTTTTAATACAAAAAGTCGATTAATTTATTAGTCGAAAGTGAATTTACTTATATACTATGCACGGGTTAGGGTACAACAGCCAAATGGTATCATAGGTTCGGAATTTAGCATAGGTCGAGTTCCGAAAAACACAGTACGAAAGTATGTGGCCAAGTATTTCTATCGAGATCGATCTTCTTTTTTACCTTCAACATATTGATGGCAATAATAGCTGCCACATGGGCTGTTCAATTCCGCTCAAAAAAAAAAAAAAAACAAATAAAACTTCGATGCGTGATTATCAATCATCGTAAGGTTAAATAACAAACAAAACAGAAATTGATCATTCGCCTTGTTTGTGTGTGCACCACGCATTTTTCTGATTAGTTCATTTATGTCTCATTTGTTGCTGTTGTTGTTGATATTGTTCTGTGGTATCGATTGATCTGATCGTTTGATGTCGCCCATTTGGGTGTCTCTATCGAAAGTCGAGTAGAGGTTTGATAGATACGCGCAATTGTGTGTGTGTGTGCCCGCGGGCTATTGACCAATTTAAGTTCAATCAAAAATCTAAATGACGATGACAAAAAAAATTTTATTGGTATATAGGGCTATTATTTATTTCTAGTATTTTTTTGAGAGAAAATATAGATGTGTACCTATGTGCAGTGGTAGTTGATCATGATGATTATTTATTATCAGAAAAATAAAAACTTTTATATTTATAAAAAATGGTCGATTGCCGTACTGCAAGAATCAACTAATTTTTACTTTTTTTATATCGTAAAGAAAAAAATTTTTAAAGTAGTAAAAAAAGTGAAAAAGCGTTAAGTTCGGCCGGGCCGAACTTTTGATACACATAGATACTGACGGATACTTGAAATGAAAAGATAGGGAACATACCAAAAAGTGAACCTATGTATACCGATGATTCTGCAAACCATTGTGTACACCAAATACAAATTTCAGATATTTTTAATGAAAACCCCAAAGCGTGGACTGATACTAAAAAATCACGCTATATTATTAATGTTATTTTAAACCGGTGTTAAAACATGCTGTGATTAAGTAAATCTATTCACATCCAATTTATCTTTTTTTTTGATTTAAAATATTATTTTGAATAATTTCAAAATTCATAAACTAATTAAATATTTATTTATATTTTATTTCAGGTAAATTTCCAGTTTGACATCGAACGAACAGAGTATGTAAACAAAATCAGCTGACTGGATGATAAAATGCCAATGCAATCAGCTGATTTCTAATGTAAAATTAATTTAAAGACCTATGAATATAATTAAAATATAATTTTAAGCCAACAAAAGGAATTTTATTCGCTAAGAACTTGAAGTGGAAGATATCTGTCAGTACGGGATATAGACTAAATATAGACTAACATTTGTCGAAATATATACATACTTAGATGTCTTGTGAAACAACTTTCGTCCCATAAGTCGAGCTTAAAAGAGATTTCCAGGAGCGTCGGTCTTTTACGCAGTCTTTCCAATTTGAAAAACCATGGTCCCAAATGTGCTTTTCCACTTGGAAAGATCCATCTAATTCTTGGCTTTCCCCTTCTGCGTGAACCATCAGCTGGTTCGCTTTTATATGCTTTTTGAGCTGGAGGCATCTTCATCCATTCTCACAACATGAACGTCTAACAATGTCGATGTCCGAGAATAGATGATACAACTGGTAGATGGTTCATTCGACCGTCAACGCAAATCGTACCATAGATCATTCGGAGAATTTTTCTCTCAAATACTCCAAGACCTGCCTCATCTGCTTGCGCAATTACCCATGCTTCAAAACCATATAACATAACGGGTAGTATCAGCGTCTTGTAGAGTGTGAGTTTGGTCTGGCTCAAAGGTGTAGTTTTCAAGTTTCACAGTTGGTCCGAGTATATTGGACGTCTTGTGCATTGATACCATCAGCTTAGTCTTTTCACCATTTACGCGTCAGTTCCACTTTGGTAGACTCCTTCTCATTTCTTTTTTTATTAATTTATCTTTCGAGATGAGCTACATGATCGGAGTTTGCAATGAAAACGAAAGTCAGAGAGATACTATATTCCCACCATTATGCGACGCGTTTCGCCGTTGGTTAAGCGGCTCATCAGGCATATTGGGCAATGTGGCTTACAAATGTCATTACTTGATATGTTGTATTTAAGTCTTTTTCTTGTAGTGACGAACTTTTTTTCCATACAGATTACAATATGTTTTCTTCAATGGTATACAACTGCATATTGTGCAACCTTAGGAGTTGGCTTAAGGCGGCGGACAACAATCAACAGATGCCATGGGAATCAGAATTCAAATCCCAGCCTGGCTCAAGCTGAATTTTTGAGTTTTATGCCTTTTTAGGGCGGAGGATCATTCATGTAAATGTTTTTTTTTTTTAATTTCTCTTTCGAGATGAGGTACATGATCTCATTTCGTTCAAAGGTGGCTGCCTCCGCTCGCAATGTTCGACCCATTATATCGATGTCATCGGCGTTGGCGAGTAACATGTGGTGTTTGGTGGCAAACGCAAACGCAGAAATGGCTTTAAACACCTCTGAACGGATAGGGCTGTCGAATACGGCTTTATAGTCGACGAATAGGTGGTATGTGTCGATCTGTTACTCCAGGATTTGGCGCAGAGTGTAAATCTGTTCAATGGTGGATTTGCCGGGTCTGAAACGGCATTGGTATGGTCCAATAATGTCATTGACTATTGGCTTCAGTCGTTCACACAGAACACTGGATAGCACTTTATATGCGATGGGAAGGAGTCTTATTCCTCAATAATTGGCACAAATCGTCTTGTCTCCGTTTTTTTTTTGTGCACAGGACTTAGAATGATGAGGATGTTCCAATCATTGGGCATGCATTCTTCTAGCCAAATTGTTGTAATCAACTGGTGAATGCTCCTTACGAGCATCTGATCACCAGTCTTGAATAGTTCGGCTTGTAAACCATCGGCACCTGCTGCTTTATTATTCTTCAGCCGATTGATTGCTATTCCGACCTCATTTTGGCTGGGTGATATACACTCTATATCATTATCTTTTATCTGGGGCATCTTCTTCACCGCCACTATTTGATACCAGCAGCTTTGCAAAATGCTCCTTCTAGATCCTCAACGAGCTGTCTGTATCTGACACCAGGTTTCCCATGCTTCATCTCTACAGGAGGATGTGCCTGCACCAAAACCTTCAGTTTGGTATTTTACTTGTTGGTAAAAATTTTTCGGACTTCATTGTGACTCCTGTAAAATCTCGATTTGCTCACGTTTTGTCGTCTTCTTTCTGAAAATACGTTTCTCCTTTCCTGCCGATATTTCTCTATGGCAGTGCGTGTTGCTACTGTTTGCAGGGTTGTCCTATACTCTGCATAATACATCTCAGTAGAATTACGATACTCCAGATCGTACCATGGGTTTCTTGATGGTGATTTTTGATACCCAAGTGTTGCTTTTCCTGCAGTTTGTAGTGAGTGGGCAATTTATTGCCATTGCACTTCTATACTATTATCGGGACAAGAAGTGCTTTCGTCAAGCAAGTGGGTAAATTGAGCGGTGTAGGTCTGAGGGTCTCAAGAATTTTTTTTCTATAGAAAAAAATCGACCCCTGAGGGTCTCACGATTTTTTTTAAAGATCGACCTCTGAAGGTCTCACGATTTTTGTTCTATAGAAACAAATGGACCCTAAGGTTCTCAAGATTTTTTTTCTATAGAAAAAAAATCGACCTCTGTTGTTTTTGCAGCTTTTCGAAGTCGAGTTTCCGTGTTACATTAGATCTCACCTTTGCTGCTACATTAAACGTGTGCGACGTCTTGGCTGCCACAAATGGTCCTAATCGATATTCGCTCCCCGGATCGATCGGACGTTTAAAACACTGGATGAATGCTTTTCCTTTTTGGCTGCCGCGAAGTCAATCAACCTCATGCCGTTGTCTGATGTTTCTTCATAGAGGCTGAATTTTCCGACGGTGAGGCCAAAAATATGGTCCCTTCCGATTTTTGCATTACAATCTCCTAGTAGAATTTTAATGTAAACCTACGCCTTAACCCATTTTGTATAGTTTTTTATGGGTAAACTCGCGGCACATATCAGCTCAATATTTCAAAGGGTGATGAAAAATAGCTACCCCAGGTGACACCGCGGGGAGGTCAGTGTCCACAATTGAGATGAAATAGGGATCAAGATAAGCCTGGGCTTCGCCATGTTAAAGCCAATCAGAGCCGTTGCTTGGTATCTATCATCCCCTACGTCACCCAAAAATGTTTTTTTTTTTTAATTTTGACTTCTTTTGATGTGTGGAATACATATTTTTTCTAAATAAATAAATTAAATATTCTTTACACACACACACACACACAAATTAAGACATTAACTGGTCATTTTAGCCATCACACATTGAGGCGGCATTTTCTTGAACTGTTTTATTTTTAGTTTTAATTTTTCTAGATTCAAGTGAATTTTGAACTGGTTTCATTTTTTTGCCGGATTTTTGTATCTAAATTTAAGCCAGATTAGTTGAGTGACTGTTTAAACATTTTTTCTAGACCAAATCCAAAATTAATTTGTTGTTGTTGCTGCCTTTGGTTTTGGCCGACAAGTGTGGCTAAGTAGTTTGGTAGCTTGAAATGTCTGTTCATGTCTTGTTTTGATTATTATAAAATAATCAAAAAAAAAATGAAAAAAAAAGATTATGAAGCCGTTCTTACTTAAGAGTCTTGAAACCGGAGCTTTAGCTGTCAGTCAGGCAAACAAAATTAAAAAAAAAAAACAACACCAATAATTATATTTAGGTTTGGAGCGCATGCGAGAAGCTACTGTATTTATATAATTAGTAAATTAAAAAAAAAAATAATAAATATAATTAAAAAATACCATGGAATTCTAAGAGAGAGAAATCTGGTTTAGAAACTTCTGAAAAAAATGAAAAGGAATTTCATAATCAAAAAGTTTGCAACTAATAAAAAATATTTTTAAAATAATAAAAAATGTTTTTTTAGGAAAATTCCAAAACAAAATATTTGTCTGGCCCCAGAAGTCTTGATTTTCTTCACATTGTTGCCCGCTAATCAGTTATCGTAAAGGCTAAGCCCAGCCAGATGCACAACATCCTCTCTCTCTCCCGTTCACCATTACACCACTTACAAATGCAACGCATTTGTAATTGAACGCAAAACGAACTGATTAAACCACAATTTGTATTTCAAAATGATATTGAAAATGTCGGGCATGTGAATGAACTCTGAATCGAGAAACACAAAAAAGAGAGCAAGAAAGAAGAAAAAATACGCATTGGAATTTTCATGATAATTTCAAAATGTGTTGGACATTTTTTTTTTCTGTTTATCATCCCAAACATGTCGGGGTATTTTATAGTTGAACAATTTTTATGTTTTCAACTCCCGCATGAATACAAATTGAAAATATATTTGTATATTCCCAAATGGGGAAAGATCAGACACAAAAATTCACAAAGAAATGTAAACATTTACAGGGTGAAACAAAAGCATCCTCTCGATTTTTGTTCTATAAAAAAGTCGACACCAAAGGGCCTCACGATTTTTTTCTGTAGGTCTCACTAATTTTTTTCTGTAGAAAAAGGATCGACGCTGAGGGAAAAACTCGACCCCTAAGGGTCTCACATATGTTTCCTTTAAAAAATCGGGTCTCGCGATTTTTTTCTATAGAAAAAATTGAACCCTGAGGTTTTCACATTTTTTTCTACAGAAAAAATCGACCAATAAAGATCTCACGAATTTTTCTACATAGAAAATCGATCCCTGAAGGTCTCAAAAATAGACCCCTGAAGGTATCAAGAATTGTTTCTATAGAAAAAATCGACCACTGAGGGTCTCAAGAATTTTTTCTATAGAAAAAAATTGACCCCTGAGGGTCTCAATGAAAGAAAAAATCTACCCCTGAGGTTCTGAATTTTTTTCGGAAGGTCTCACGTATTTTTTTTCTATAGAAAAAGATCGACGCTGTAGGAAAAACTCGACCCCTGAGGGTCTCTCATATGTCTCCTGTAAAAAAATCGACCCCTGAGGGTCTCACGAATTTTTTCTATAGAGAAAAAATTACTCCTGAGTTTTCACGATTTTTTTCTATAGAAAAAATTGACATCTATGTGTCACACGAATTTTTTTCTATAGAAAAAATCGACCTCTTTGGGTCTCACAAAATTTTGTTCCAAAAGAAAAAAAAAATCGGGCCCAAGTGTCCTCACGATTTTTTTCTATAGAAAACATTGACCCTTGAAGGTCTCACGATTTTTTTTTTTCTATAGAAAAAAATCGACCCCTTAGGGGTCTCACGAATTTTTTTCTATAGAAAAAAATCGACCCCTTAGGGTTCTCACGAATTTTTTTCTATAGAAAAAAATCTACCCCTTAGGGGTCTCACGACCAAATTCAAAATTAATTTGTTGTTGTTGTTGCTGCCGTTGGTTTTGGCCGACAAGTGTGGCTAAGTAGTTTGGTAGCTTTAAATTGTTCATGTCTTGTTTTGATTATTATAAAATAATCAAAAAAAAAGGTTATAAAGCCGTTCTTACCTAAGAGTCTTGGAACCGAGCTTTAGCTGTCAGTTCCACGAATTTTTTTCTATAGAAAAAAATCGACCCCTTAGGGGTCTCACGAATTTTTTTCTATAGAAAAAAATCGACCCCTTAGGGATCTCACGAATTTTTTTCTATAGAAAAAAATCGACCCCTTAGGGATCTCACGAATTTTTTTCTATAGAAAAAAATCGACCCCTTAGGGATCACACGAATTTTTTTCTATAGAAAAAAATCGACCCCTTAGGGGTCTCACGAATTTTTTTTTTTTGGAAAAAACTTGACCCCTGGGGGGTCTCACGAATTTTTTTCTATAGAAAAAACTTGACCCCTGGGGGGTCTCACGAATTTTTTTCTATAGAAAAAACTTGACCCCTGGGGGGTCTCACGAATTTTTTTCTATAGAAAAAACTTGACCCCTTAGAGTTCTCACGAATTTTTTTCTATAGAAAAAAATCGACCCCTTAGGGGTCTCACGAATTTTTTTCTATAGAAAAAAATCGACCCCTTAGAGTTCTCACGAATTTTTTTCTATAGAAAAAAATCGACCCCTTAGGCGTCTCACGAATATTTTTTTTCTATAAGAAAAAATCGACCCCTGAGGGACTCACGATTTTTTTCTATAGAAAAAATCGACCTCTGAGGTTCTTTCGAATTTATTTCTATAGGGAAAAATCGACCTCTGAGGGTCTCACGATTTTTTTTCTATAGAAAAAAATCGACCCCTGAGGGTCCCACGAATTTTTTTCTATAGAAAAAATCGACCAAGGGTCCCTGACTTTTTTTCTACAGAAAAAAATCCCTGAGGGTCCCTGACTTTTTTTCTATAGAAAAAAATCGACCCCTGAGGGTCTCACGAATTTTTTTCTATAGAAAAAAATCGACCCCTGAGGGTCTCACGAATTTTTTTCTATAGAAAAAAATCGACCCCTGAGGGTCTCACGAATTTTTTTCTATAGAAAAAAATCGACCCCTGAGGGTCT
>NW_026877155.1:0-21214 GCF_032173495.1 Musca vetustissima | reverse complement strand
CCTTCAAAGCGTGGAGAATAATTTATTTTCAATCTCTTTTGCATGTGTCATTCTGCATTCGCCAATGTATACCTGTATTTCTAATTTATTTATTAGAATTTGTCTGTGTTTACGACTCCTAGAAGCATCTCTTCTTCTACAATAGCTATATAATTCTAAATTATATCTAATGAATTCATGCTCAAGGTGAGTTCGATGCTACAATTCACTGCAGTATTAATACTTCATTGAAACGATTCTGAGAAGGCACCTGGCAATGATACTCTTCTGAATAATTAACAAGATTAAAATGACAAAATCAAAAATTATGTTTAGAAAAGAAAGCACAAGGACATACACAAATCATATTATAGAAAATTGGGAATTTTCATTTTTGAAAACTAAAAAGTTTTAATATTGGTCACTGAATTATAGCAACCTGAAAAAATATTCTTTAAAAAATCCACGCCTATTGATGATGACCCGTTGAAAAAATATTCTTTGAAAAAATATTCTTTAAAAAATCCACGCCTTTTGATGATGACCCGTTGAAAAAATATTCTTTGAAAAAATATTCTTTAAAAAATCCACGCCTTTTGATGATGACCCGTTGAAAAAATATTCTTTAAAAAATCCACGCCTATTGATGATGACCCGTTGAAAAAATATTCTTTAAAAAATCCACGCCTATTGATGATGACCCGTTGAAAAAATATTCTTTAAAAAATCCACGCCTATTGATGATGACCCGTTGAAAAAATATTCTTTAAAAAATCCACGCCTATTGATGATGACCCGTTGAAAAAATATTCTTTAAAAAATCCACGCCTATTGATGATGACCCGTTGAAAAAATATTCTTTAAAAAATCCACGCCTATTGATGATGACCCGTTGAAAAAATATTCTTTAAAAAATCCACGCCTATTGATGATGACCCGTTGAAAAAATATTCTTTAAAAAATCCACGCCTATTGATGATGACCCGTTGAAAAAATATTCTTTAAAAAATCCACGCCTATTGATGATGACCCGTTGAAAAAATATTCTTTAAAAAATCCACGCCTATTGATGATGACCCGTTGAAAAAATATTCTTTAAAAAATCCACGCCTATTGATGATGACCCGTTGACGCCTATTGATGATGACCCGTTGAAAAAATATTCTTTAAAAAATCCACGCCTATTGATGATGACCCGTTGAAAAAATATTCTTTAAAAAATCCACGCCTCTTATAATCCTGTCATGTAATTTCCAATAGACATATAAATGTCTAAATTTCAGTCGTTGAAATTAATTCATCAATTTTCCCATTAATAAATTATTAATTGTTCAGGGCATTGATTAACGATCGACTCGATTTACATAGTTTTTTAATTTAAATTAATCGTACGCCACCACTTCGACTGGGCACTTTGGACTTGTTTTAATTACCCCGTCATTACTGTTTATTAATTTATAACAACGACATTGTTGACAAATTAATTAGTTGTGTATGTATGAGTGTCGGAGTTTTTTTCGTGCTAGTTGTTATGTAAACACGCATTATGTAATCGAACTTACCTTGTAAAGACCCCACAGTGATAGAAGGCAATACGAGACGATAATCAGCGATTTCCATTTGGGCGGGAAACAAAAAGTGGTGGCCACTACGAAGGGTAAAGCACCTGTAAAGAAAAAATCACATGTTAGTCTGCGGTATTTTGTAATGTTTAACGTTTAGTAACTGTAATTATTGCGAAAATACCTAATGTGCTTAGTAAGGTATTTAAATTGCCAAGTAAGTTTAGCACTTCACGAATCAAAGAAAGGTCAATGGGAAACACGTCCCATTGACCTTTCTCAAAATTCGTGTTTGCCCCTATCACCAATCCACCATCATCCTATAATTATAGATCAGCCTGCTGTCAGTATGAATTGTTCTTTTTGCGAACAAAATGATTTCTTTCATTGTCGACCAGCCCGCACATAGGCATTTCACTTTATTTCTTCAAAGTGTTTGCTCATAATGCAGGCGAACGAATGAAGAATATTCACATTCGCCTTCACTGACATTTCCGCTCTAATTATTCTGCAAAAGTACAAAACATTTTTTTCCTTTCCTCATTCATTCATCCATTTGCTCGTTCGTTTGTTCTTTCCTCTTTGAAGCCTTCATAGAGCAAGTTCATACTTTATGCATGCATATTGTGAGCTGTAATCGAGGTAAACCACTCAGGTGCTAGTGGTTAACTCAGACACCACCACCATCTACCACAATGACCTCTAAGCGTTGCTTAAAGGTCAATGTAATATTTTAAATTAAAGTTTTTGGATTCTTTGTAATGTTAGGTTTTTGGTTATTTAATTGCTCAATAGGTTGTGGGCTAAATTGTAATGAGAAGGGGGTTCAGGTAACGCTATAATAAATTTGTTTTTATATTTGTAATCATTGTATTGTAATCCTTTAAAAAATCCACGCCTTTTATAAGCCTCGAAAAAATATTCTTAAAAAAAATCCACGCATCTATGGGTCCTTAAAAAAATATTCTTCAAAAAATCCACGCCTTTTATAAGCCTCGAAAAAATATTCTTAAAAAAAATCCACGCCTTTTATAAGCCTCGAAAAAAATATTATTTGAAAAAATCCACGCCTTTTATAAGCCTCGAAAAAATATTCTTAAAAAAAATCCACGCCTTTTATAAGCCTCGAAAAAAATATTATTTGAAAAAATCCACGCCTTTTATAAGCCTCGAAAAAATATTCTTAAAAAAATCCACGCCTTTTATAAGCCTCGAAAAAATATTCTTAAAAAAAATCCACGCCTTTTATAAGCCTCGAAAAAAATATTATTTGAAAAAATCCACGCCTTTTATAAGCCTCGAAAAAATATTCTTAAAAAAATCCACGCCTTTTATAAGCCTCGAAAAAAATATTATTTGAAAAAATCCACGCCTTTTATAAGCCTCGAAAAAAATATTATTTGAAAAAATCCACGCCTTTTATAAGCCTCGAAAAAAATATTATTTGAAAAAATCCACGCCTTTTATAAGCCTCCAAAAAATATTATTAAAAAAAATCCACGCCTTTTATAAGCCTCGAAAAAAATATTATTTGAAAAAATCCACGCCTTTTATAAGCCTCGAAAAAATATTCTTAAAAAAAATCCACGCCTTTTATAAGCCTCGAAAAAAATATTATTTGAAAAAATCCACGCCTTTTATAAGCCTCGAAAAAAATATTATTTGAAAAAATCCACGCCTTTTATAAGCCTCGAAAAAATATTCTTAAAAAAAATCCACGCCTTTTATAAGCCTCGAAAAAATATTCTTTGAAAAAATCCACGCCTTTTATAAGCCTCGAAAAAAATATTATTTGAAAAAATCCACGCCTTTTATAAGCCTCGAAAAAATATTCTTAAAAAAATCCACGCCTTTTATAAGCCTCGAAAAAAATATTATTTGAAAAAAATCCACGCCTTTTATAAGCCTCGAAAAAAATATTATTTGAAAAAATCCACGCCTTTTATAAGCCTCGAAAAATATTCTTTAAAAAATCCACGCCTTTTATAAGCCTCGAAAAATATTCTTTAAAAAATCCACGCCTTTTATAAGCCTCGAAAAATATTCTTTAAAAAATCCACGCCTTTTATAAGCTTCGAAAAAAATTATTTATAAAATCCACGCCTTTTATAAGCCTCGAAAAATGTACTTTAAAAAATCCACGCCTTTTATAAGCCTCGAAAAAATATTCTTTAAAAAATCCACGCCTTTTATAAGCCTCGAAAAAATATTCTTTAAGAAATGCACGCCTTTTATAAGCCTCGAAAAAATATTCTTTAAAAAATCCACGCCTTTTATAAGCCTCGAAAAAATATTCTTTAAAAAATGCACGCCTTTTATAAGCCTCGAAAAAATATTATTTGAAAAAATCCACGCCTTTTATAAGCCTCGAAAAAATATTCTTTATAAAAACCATGCCTTTTATAAGCCTCGAAAAAATATTCCTCAAAAAATCCGCGCCTTTTATAAGCTTTGGAAAAATATTCTTTAAAAAATCCACGCCTTTTATAAGCCTCGAAAAAATATTCTTTAAAAATCCACGCATTTTATAAGCCTCGAAAAAATATTCTTTAAAAAATCCACGCCTTTTATAAGCCTCGAAAAAATATTCTTTAAAAAATCCACGCCTTTTATAAGCCTCGAAAAAATATTCTTTAAAAAATCCACGCCTTTTATAAGCCTCGAAAAAATATTATTTGAAAATCCACGCCTTTTATAAGCCTCGAAAAAATATTATTTGAAAATCCACGCCTTTTATAAGCCTCGAAAAAATATTCTTTAAAAAATCCACGCCTTTTATAAGCCTCGAAAAAATATTATTTGAAAATCCACGCATTTTATAAGCCTCGAAAAAATATTCTTTAAAAAATCCACGCCTTTTATAAGCCTCGAAAAAATATTCTTTAAAAAATCCACGCCTTTTATAAGCCTCGAAAAAATATTCTTTAAAAAATGCACGCCTTTTATAAGCCTCGAAAAAATATTATTTGAAAAAATCCACGCCTTTTATAAGCCTCGAAAAAATATTCTTTATAAAAACCATGCCTTTTATAAGCCTCGAAAAAATATTCCTCAAAAAATCCACGCCTTGTGTTGGTCCTTAAAAAAAATATTCCTCAAAAAATCCGCGCTTTTTATAAGCTTTGGAAAAATATTCTTTAAAAAATCCACGCATTTTATAAGCCTCGAAAAAATATTCTTTAAAAAATCCACGCCTTTTATAAGCCTCGAAAAAATATTCTTTAAAAAATCCACGCCTTTTATAAGCCTCGAAAAAATATTCTTTATAAAAACCATGCCTTTTATAAGCCTCGAAAAAATATTCCTCAAAAAATCCGCGCCTTTTATAAGCTTTGGAAAAATATTCCTCAAAAAATTCGCGCCTTTTATAAGCTTTGGAAAAATATTCTTTAAAAAATCCACGCCTTTTATAAGCCTCGAAAAAATATTCTTTAAAAAATCCACGCATTTTATAAGCCTCGAAAAAATATTCTTTAAAAAATCCACGCCTTTTATAAGCCTCGAAAAAATATTCTTTAAAAAATCCACGCCTTTTATAAGCCTCGAAAAAATATTCTTTAAAAAATGCACGCCTTTTATAAGCCTCGAAAAAATATTATTTGAAAAAATCCACGCCTTTTATAAGCTTTGGAAAAATATTCTTTATAAAATCCATGCTTTTATAAGCCTCGAAAAAAAATTCTTTAAAAAATCCACACCTCTCATAAGCCTCGAAAAAATATTCTTTAAAAAATCCACGCCTTTTATAAGCCTCGAAAAAATATTATTTGAAAAAATCCACGCCTTTTATAAGCTTTGGAAAAATATTCTTTATAAAATCCACGCTTTTATAAGCCTCGAAAAAATATTCTTTAAAAAATCCACGCCTTTTATAAGCCTCGAAAAAATATTCTTTAAAAAATCCACGCCTTTTATAAGCCTCGAAAAATATTCTTTTAAAAAATATTCTTTAAAAAATCCACGCCTTTTATAAGCATCTTTAAAAAATCCACGCCTTTTATAAGCCTCGAAAAATATTCTTTTAAAAAATCCACATCTGTTTCTCCTGGATTAAAAAAAGTAGTCACACACAGTTTCACTTCCTTCTTGGTCCGAAGTGTAAGTATAGAAAAATATAACAATTTATTCCGCAATCATTTATGACGTATTTGGTTTCATACAAACTATCAATTTTATTATCAGTAGCAACTATTTAAATAATAACAAAAAATACAAACAACAACTAAAATTATGATCTCTCCCACTCTCTTTCTCTCTCCATCTCACATCGTGGAACCTTGCTCAATAAATGATACACTTCCGCTGTGGATTCATTTGTGTTCCATGTTTACATGAGAAGGTCTCAGCAAATTCTTCAAAATTAGCCAACATAGCCCGAACCCTCACCTCTTCGGGAGGATGGACATCGGTGGTGGTGACCAATTGACGCCAACGACGATTAACATCCGTACACCAAAGCTGGGCGGTGCTAATGAAAAATAACTGTCTTGCTGTAATCGTGTCCATGTTGGGTAAATGTTCAGGGGTCTGATGATGCTGTTCCAACCAACGATCATAGGCCTGATAGGCAATACGAATACCAACATTATCAGCAATGTTTTCACCTTGAGCCTGGGCCTTGGGCAGGAAACGGCCACCGAATTTATGGCTACCATATTGTTGCCGCAGACATTCTTTGCGTACCTCAAAGGTGATGCTGGCATTTCGATCCCACCAATTGTTGAGGTTGCCCTTGGCGTCATATTTTCGAATGGTATCATCAAAGCCATGAGCCATTTCATGGGCAATCGTGAAACCCACTGTGCCATATTTTAAAGCCTTGGGATAGACATCATCCCATAGGAAGCGGGGTTGCAGAAATGCCACTGGCAGTAGGACTCGATTGTATTCCGCCGCATAGGCTGGTGTGAAACTGAGTAACTCATATTCCTCCAGCCGTGGTGGTTCTTCGATTTTCAAACGATAATTCTGCCCGCGGAGCTTGAGAATGTTGATGACATTTTCAAAATACTGATTACTCGATATCACCAAGGGACCCAATTCTTTGCTAAAATCCACATCACTATAGGAGTTGATTTCAAAAGTCATTGCCGATAGTTTTTCCAATGCCTTGTCCCGGGTGTTGTCCTGCATCCATTCCGTACCGGTACCATTTAGAATATCATGAAAAGAAGTTTTCAAATGTTTCCAAATATCGTTGACTTCTTCGATTATATCCGGATCGGATTTCAATAAATCCTGATAAATCAAATTATCCAAATATTTGGGAAAATATTTTCGCGTGGCCTCAATGCATTTCTTCTGTTGCCTCTCATCACTGCCCTCCACATCTAAACGGAAATCTTGTATCAACTGCCACATTATATAATTGGCCACCGTTGTGGTGGGGGTTTCCAATATCACCAATCGCATGTTCCTCAAATAATTATCCACATATTCATAGACGGGGAGAATGTAGTTGTAACCCAACCAGGTATTGACATACAAAGTGAAATTCAAAACTGGCCCATAATTTTCAGTCATTGTCTCCAATAGCCTCAACCGGGTCTTATCTTCCATGCCTAGGCCTTCGAGAGGATCAGCCATACCCATTGCCAGCTTTTGGGCAAATTCCGCCATTTCCCTGGCCGTAATCAAGGCCACAGTAGGAGATAGGCCCAACACCTTTTGTAAATCCATTTGCCAGGCCATGGCCAGGCGAGCATAAAACTCCTTGGAACTACCGGGTACCATATCATCCATTTGTCCAATATACAGCCGATTGAATTCGTTATTATTCAAATCGGCATTAATATCAGCATTTATGATTATCTTCTTTCCATATTTCCTTAGAATTTGGGCAATAACTTCCAACCAATTAAAGGACGGTTCATGCCATGCTGCTCCCTTCAGGGCTGGCATACCGCCAAATTCCTCCATTATGCTCATTAGATTTTCCCGATAATTCCTCCTAATCGAATCCCTTTGCAAACAGCTCTCATAGAAATATTTCACTTTACGTTCCGTTTCCGTATCATTGGACTCCTTGCCTCGGCCCAAAATTTTCAACACCTTACGATTGTAGGCCTTCGATAAGATGTTGAAAATATTTGTCTTCACCTCAGCATGGGCGGGATTAATACGGGCCCAATTACCACAGGCATAGGTATAGAAATCATCACAAGCCTCGATGCCGGGTTTCATATAATTCCGCATTTCAGCCGATTTGGAGAGGCGCATTACCTGATGGGCAAAGGGAGAATCGAATGGATCTTCAACAGCCACTGCCACTGCCAGGCATGCCACAGAAATTGCTGCCAATCTCCACAGAAGTGATGCGGTGTTCCAAAACATTTTCATTTCCGCGTTCAGTAGTCAGTCACGCCGTTTACCGTTCACTTTCAAGTCACTACTAAAGGGAATTATTTTTGTGCTAAATTGTTTCACTCGAAACATTTTTTTCAACAAAACAGAAAGTTCATTTCTGGGGTTATCATTTTCAAAATATCTCACGACAATTTTTTTGTTATTCTCTTCACTTTCATTTGAAATACGAATATTGTCGCATCGCGTTGTCTAAAATCTTGTTTGGCCTTGGCAATGACGTCGTAAAGCATTTAAAGATTACAGTGTGTATATCCACACATGCGTTATATGGTGAGGGGATGAGGTATATTTTTGAACCAGTTTTCAAAATCGTAAATAGAGATGATCATAAGAGACTTGGATTTGTTAAAGAATATTTTTTCGAGGCTTATAAAAGGCGAGGATTTTTAAAGAATATTTTGTCTGGGCGCAGATTTTTAAAATGAAATGAAAAGACCTGTTCAGTATTTCGAATTTAATAATCTTCTTAATCAATATCAATATTAAAAATTCCTCTTTCCACGAAATTCTCCTCCACCTTCTATACCTTTACAAAATGTTTCCATTGAATTCAATTTCGCTTTCGAAACCCGATGTCATTGAATTAACTAACGAATCACTGATCCGACATGTTATTAAATGCATAATTAATTTTTCATTACATTAAACGCTGTCATAACATCAACATTACAAATGAATGAATGCAGGAGCCAATATCACCAGGCAACACCGCGCACAAAAACAAGTAGATTTGAATAAACGGGTCCTTTGGGTGTTTTGGCTTTTAAATGTTAGTCCATTGTCACCATAGAGATATGATGACGATGATGATGGTATTTTGGTGTAATCCTGACATTTATCGATTTACAATGTTTGCCGTCGACTGTTGGGGGTAGCACAAAGAGACCAGTGAATACAAAGGTGTCCATCCACTAAATATGTATTTATGTGTAACTAGGTGTGTATCTAGGTAGATATGGGAGTATGGGGGAACGTTAACGTAATTGAACTTTATTTTATTGCTTATGTCGAGAATTGCTATAAATGTTATGGAGTATTTTGGGATTTGCATTTTCATAAGTGGTATGATTTTCATGATAGTGTTAAGTTATAATAAGAACAACAGCCAATTGAACAGAGATCAGACCTACTAATGGCAACTGCCACTACAAATTCTGGACCATCAATGGAAGTTTCGCGAGTAGCTGTGAAAGCTCCTGCATTTTGGCGTTCAGACCCGCTGATGTGGTTCAAACAAATGGAATCGCAATTCATTATGGCTGGTATTACGCAAGATTCCACCAAATTCCATACCATTGTCGCATCGATTGAAAGCAGTATTTTGGAGAATGCATCAAAAATCATCGTCGACCCTCCTGCAGAGAACATGTACGACACGCTTAAGGGAAAACTTATTAGCAGTTTCTCCGACTCAGAGGAGAAGCGTCTCAAGAAGCTTTTGACGAACATCGAACTTGGAGACAAGAAGCCTTCAGAGTTATTATCGAAAATGTGGTCTTGGATACATCGACTTCCTTCACAAATGAAACCGATATTTTCCGTTAGTGAAGATAGTCTAGACAAATTATCAACGATGACCGACAAGATTGCGGATAGCAGTGAATCAGATGTGTGCAGCTTTTCTCCATCGAGCACTCGTTTAGAGGAAATTGAGAAAAAAGTCAAGAAGCCGTAGGAAGTCATCATCGTCAAGGAATAGACGGTCAAATTTCGGAAGTAAACCAAAACCTTATTATTGGTATAATTTCAAATTTGGGTAGAAAGCCAGAAAATGTGTTAATCCATGCAATTATAAGCCTCCAACTTCGGAAAACCAGAAATATGTCGCCTGTTTGTTGGCGATATTAAATCGAAAACCAGGTATTTAGTAGATACAGGAGCAGATTTAACGGTATATCCTGTGTCACAATCCATGCGCAATCAACCTCCCAGTAAGCTTGTTTTGTATGCCACAAAGCAAACACCGATCAGGACATATGACACAAAAACTCTTTCTATAGATTTGGGAACGAATCGATTGTTTAAATGGAACTTCGTAATTGCTGATGTACAAAAACCTATTATTGGATCAGATTTTTTTTGGGAAATATGGGCTACTTATCGATATTAAGAATAATAATCTTATAGACCGCCACACCAATATGAAATTCAATGGTCCTACAGCAACTGTACAAGATTCCGCTATTAAATGGAGAACAGCTATCAGGAACATGTGTCTAAGTTTATGGGTTTTTCAAGAATATTTTTTCTGGGCTTAAAAAGGCGTGGATTTTTTAAGGAATATTTTTTTGAGGATTAGAAATGGCGTGGGATTTTTAAAGGATATTTTTTCTAGGCTAATAAAATGCTGGGTTTTTGTAAAGAATATTTTTTTCTAGGCTAATAAAAGGTCCTCGAAAAAAAATTGTTTTAAAAATCTAAGCCTCTAATACTCCTCAAAAAAATTATTTTAAAAATCTACGCCTCTGATAGTCCTCGAAAAAAATTACTTTTAAAAATCTAAGCTTCTAATACACCTAAAAAAAAATATTTTAAAAATCTATGCCTCTGATAGTCCTCGGAAAAGTTATTTTAAAAATCTACGCCTCTGATAGTCCTCGGAAAAGTTATTTTAAAAATCTACGCCTCTGATAGTCCTCGAAAAAAAATATTTTAAAAATCTACGCCTCTAATAGTCCTCGAAAAAAAATATTTTAAAAATCTACGCCTCTGATAGTCCTCGAAAAAAAATATTTTAAAAATCTACGCCTCTGATAGTCCTCGAAAAAAAATATTTTAAAAATCTACGCCTCTAATAGTCCTCGGAAAAATTATTTTAAAAATCTACGCCTCTGATAGTCCTCGAAAAAAAAATATTTTCAAAATCTACGCCTCTAATAGTCCTCGAAAAAAAATATTTTAAAAATCTACGCCTCTGATAGTCCTCGAAAAAATATTTTAAACAGTCCTCGAAAAAAATTATTTTAAAAATCCACGCCTCTGATAGTCCTCGAAAAAAATTATTTTAAAAATCCACGCCTCTGATAGTCCTCGAAAAAAATTATTTTAAAAACACACGCCTATTATAGACCTCGAATAAAATTACGACTTAGTCCCGCCATAAACATGATTGCAGAGTTCCTCAATATTTATTTTCCAATGAAAATTACATCAATCATATTTATTAAATTTTTTCTTTCAATAACATATTTCTTGTGTTCTCAAAGTGCATACCACAAATATTTGAAGTTCTTCGCCAGATTCTTAATTCAATAAACTTTGTTCATACAACAATTTTCTTTTCTATGGCATGCCATAAATTTGAAACATTTCATCTTAAGCATTACCAGAAAAAAACCAAAACCTTTAAAAATGTAATCTATCATATCAATGGTCTTAATGACACACAGTGGGTGGAAAAGATAAAAAGTAATGCCTTTGGTCATTAAACTATGTTATTAATTTTTATTAATTGAACGCATCTGTTCGAATTACTTCGTAATTACAAAAATTTCAATTAATTACAATTTTTATTATTGACCAAACTAAATTGCCTTTAGACAAATCCCCCACTGTTCTCAAATAAAATACAAAAAACACCGAATTGAAATCTATTTGCTGTTCAACAAAACTTTTCTTTTTTTTCTTGTCTCCTTGAAGCCATTGGAAAATTGTTGAAGACATACTTTTCAAGGTTTACATTTGGAATCTTCTTACATTTTTACGAACCAGCACACTCAGCTTCAACTTAGAGTGTCCTCATAAATCAAATGTGGGTGTTGGCCATTTGCAGTTTTGTATTTGACAAATAACAATAGAGAGACAAAACGATATGAGAGAAAAAACATCAAAGGAAGAGATGGGAATCCAAATTACGTAATATGAAATAAATACTAGAAAACAAATAATAAATATTAGAATGATTATTTTTTATTGAATATTTTTTTCCAGGCTTATAAAAGGCGTGGATTTTTAAAATAATATTTTTTTGAGGACTGCCATGAATCGAGACGTGAATTTGGCTGCTGATTTATGGTTAAAACAGGAGAATAAAAACGTTGCCTCCAGATTCACTCCAATAGATGAGCGAATTGCTATAATCCGTATAAAAGCGATGTTCTTCTACATCAGTCTCATTTACGCCCATGCTCCGACCGAAGACAAAGATGACAATACCAACACATATTTTACGAGCGCCTAGAAACATTGTATCAAATAGTAGCAGTGAAGTGGATACTCCAGAACCAATAATAGATGACGGTATAGAGTGTATACCACCTAGCCAAGATGAGGTCATAAAAGCAATTAATCGACTCAAAAACAATAAAGCAGCAGGTGCCGATGGGCTTCCAGCCGACCTATTCAAGACTAGTGATCAGATCCTGGTCTGGAGCATGCACCAGCTGATTAGTACAATTTGGCTAAAGGAATGCATGCCCAATGATTGGAACCTCAGCATCCTGTGTCCCGTGCACCAACAAGGAGACAAGACGATATGTGCCAACTATAGAGGAATAAGTCTTCTTCCCATCGCAATAAAGTGCTATCCAGCGTGCTGTGTGAACGACTGAAGCCAATGGTCAATGACATTATTGGACCATACCAATGCGGCTTCACGCCTGGCAAATCCACCATTGACCAGATTTTCACTCTGCGCCAAATCCTGGAAAAGACCCACGAAAAACACATCAACACAGACCGCCTATTCGGCGACTATAAAGCCGCATTCGACAGCCCTATCCGTTCAGAGGTGTTTAAAGCCATGTCTACGTTCGGCATCCCTGCAAAATTAATACGGCTATGCAGGATTACTTTGAAGTGGCACAAGATCAGCAGTTAAAGTCGGAAAGGACCTATCGGAGCCCTTCAATACCAAACGAGGATTCAGACAAGGTGACAGTTTGTTGTGTGATATTTTTAACATCCTGCTGGAAAATGTCATACGAGACGGAAAGGGGAACAGAAATAGAACTCTGTACACCAAACAACACATGTTACTCACCTACGCCGATGACATCGACATAATGGGTCGAACATTGCGAGCGGCAACGTCCACCTTTGAACAAATTGAAAAGGAGTTTGAACAATTGAAAAGGATGGTGTCAACGCGCAAGGCGTCGAGTAGACCCGGACCAACTGTGGAACTTGAGAACTGCAGCTTCGAGGTAGTTAAAGATTTTATATACCTTGGTACAGCCATAAATAAAAAGAATGACATCAGTTTTGAAATTTGGAGAAGGATTGCGATGGCCAACAGATGCTGCTATGGTCTAAGTAAGTAGTTTAGGAACAAGGCCACCTCCCGCCAGACCAAACTCACATTTTGCAAGACGCTGATACTACCCGTGCTGTTATATGGAGCTGAAGCATGGGTACTTGCGCAAGCAGATGAGGCAGGTTTTGGAGTGTTTGAAAGAAAAATTCTCCGAAAGATCTACGGGCCGATCTGCGTCGACGGTGAATATCGGCATCGAATGAACCACGAGCTTTACAATTTATACGCGGACATCGATATAGTCAGTCGCCACGAATTAGATGGAAACACCAAGTAGAAAACAACATCTTGGAACGTGGTCTTTCAAATTGGAGGCGTCCAGTAGACTCGGACCAACTGTGGAACTTGAGAACTACAGCTTCGAAGTAGTTAAAGATTTTATATACCATAAATAAAACGAATAAAATCAGTTTTGAAATTTGGACAAGGATTGTGATGGCCAACCGGTGCTACTAAGGTCTAAGTAAGCAGTTTGGAAACAAGGCCACCTCCCGCGACTATGGTGGCTAGGCCATGTTGTGCGAATGAATGAGAATGACCCCAGCTCAAAAGGCATATAAAAGCGAGCCTACTGCTGGTTCCCGTAGAAGGGGAAGGCCACGAATTAGATGGAAAGACCAAGTAGAAATCAACATCTTGGAACGTGGTCTTTCACATTTTTGGAGATGCGCTCATGGTAATCGTTTTTAAGCTCGGCCTATGGAACAACCGTTCTGTAAAAAGCCAGCTAAGCAAGTAAGTATTTAAGCCTATTGTAATACCCCGAACATTTGGTTTTAAAAGGCCAGGCCTGTGGAACCCCTAAGAAAATTGTGTGAAAAAAAATCTTTAAAAAATCCCGCTTATTGTTATCCTGATGGTACTTTATCGTCATCCTGCCTTTAACATTTAATTATTAATAAATTTTAATAGCACATATTATTCATTGGAAATTGATCCTTTTTGAATCCGTGATAATGATATTTACGCTTTCGAAAAGAAAAATAAATATTACCACCCTGAATTGTTCTTACACAATTCATCATCATCATCATCCTTTATGTTCGCTGATATTCATTGACCTGAAACCATAACAAAGTTTTTCCCTCCAATTCGTTTATCTACCAATTACATTGTCCAGCCCATAAATATTTTCAATACATTGCTGACCAATATAAAAATTCATCCACCTCCATCTCCTGTTCCTGTTCGACATAATGATCTGATTGTTGATTTATGTGCCTCACGGAACGTCGCGCTTTGGAACAAATCGTTTCATTAGTAGGTCACTGGCATAGCCAGTAAATGTCACTTTGAAAGTTGAGGCATAATAAAACAGAGACTTCTCCCATGCTGGCATATTGTTGTCGTTGGTGTTGTTGTTGTTGTTACCCACAATCAGGCAATAGCATCAAATATTGTGTGTCCCGCAGCCGCCGTCGCCATCATCCACATTCATTCCGTGAGTGGACCAGACTGGCGTTCGCACACACAGCTATCCGTCCATGCACACCAAGTAGCCATAAGTCAATAATCGTAAAACAACATCATGGGAAACATGATGTTGCTGTTGGTCGGATCGTTATTGGCCGCTTCTGTGTAAACTGTCAATAAAGCTAAAAAGCAGAAAAACGAACATAAACGACATCAGCGAATGATGTCCATGGGATGGATGGATGGTGTGCCCGTGGAGGTGTGTGTGTGTGTGGCTGTGCGAGGATGCAAGGAAGAATGATGTAAAAAAGCGAGAGTTAGTTTCAAGTGGGTGTGATACACATTTAAGAACACCTTTGGGGATTGAATCGAAAAAAAAAACAAACACATAAACACATCGTTCAATATCTATAAAAAATATACATATATATTATAATGTATATACTTTTGTGATTGTAAATTGCAAAATACATACAAGGGAAAACAACAACAAAGCCAAATGCAAGAATGCAGTGGAGGGTACAATTAGGTCATGGAGGAAACTTAGGAGATATCAGAAGCAGGGATTTTTAAAATAATTTTTTCTGGCTAGTACATGGATTTTTAAAATAATTTTTTTCGGGGTAGTACAACCCCGGCCTGCAGTAGGCGTGGATTTCATAAAAAATATTTTTTTCGGGGTAGTACAACCCCGGTCTGCAGTAGGCGTGGATTTCATAAAAAATATTTTTTTCGGGGTAGTACAACCCCGGTCTGCAGTAGGCGTGGATTTCATAAAAAAATATTTTTTTCGGGGTAGTACAACCCCGGTCTGCAGTAGGCGTCGATTTCATAAAAAAATATTTTTTTCGGGGTAGTACAACCCCGGTCTGCAGTAGGTGTGTACGGTCTGCAGTAGGTGTGGATTTCATAAAAAATATTTTTCGAGGTAGTACAACCCCGGTCTGCAGTAGGCGTGGATTTCATTAAAAATATTTTTTTTCGGAGCAGTACAACCCCGGTCTGCAGTAGGCGTGGATTTCATAAAAAATATTTTTTTCGGAGTAGTACAACCCCGGTCTGCAGTAAGCGTGGATTTCATAAAAAATATTTTTCTCGGTCTGTAGTAGGCGTGGATTTTTGAAAATCATATTTTCTCGTACTATAGGAGGCGTATTTTTTTAATATTTTTATCCTTCTGTAGTAGGCCTTGATTTTTAAAAATATATTTTTTTCGGTCTGTAGTAGGCCTTTAAATTAAAAAAAAATCAAGAAAAAAGTCCAAAGACGTGGATTTTTTTAAAAATGTTTCTGGTCTCTAGTAGGCGTGGATTTTTTTCAAAAATATTTTTCTGGGTCTCTAGTAGGCGTGGAATTTTTCAAAAATATGTTTCTGGATCTCTAGTAGGCGTGGATTTTTTCAAAAATATTTTTCTGGGTCTGTAGTAGGCGTCGGACGGGGCGATCTTTATCAAAATAGCCATGCTTATTCTTTGGCAGATTTCAGATTTCCAGATTTCCTTCCTTGTGTACAATTTCGTGTCGTTCGATTCATAGTTGTGGACAAACATTTAGTATTTATTCCATTTCATCCCCTAACTATTAACGGATCATTACCAAAAACAACTGGGGTCTTCTTCGGCCAGAATCGGTCCCAAATGCAAAATTTCACGACGATTGGTCAACAACTGTGGCCTGTATCGTGATTACAAATTATAATGAACAGACGGACGGACACATTTCTAGACCGACTCAGTTTGTCGAGATATGACGGTATCGGTATAGTCAAATCCACACAAAGCTATAATACTCTGTCAACGTAGTTGTGTTGGGTGTAAAAATCCACTCCTATGATGGCTCTTTTTAAATTCAAACCAGTGAGGAAAGTAGTAAAGTCGGGCTGGGCCGACTATATGATACCCTTCACCACTCTGGGTATATTTAGTAGATGCATTCTAACAGACGTCGCTTTTTGAAGGATTTTTGACATGACAAATATTAAATATGAGATATGTATTTATATGCGAACCGACTAACATCAATCCATACACATGCCTTTCTGAACCCTATGCCTAATTTCATTCGGGCAGATCAAGGTCGCATGCGTATAATGGGACAATTTTATGTAAACCGATTTAAAGCACACTTGATACGCTCTATTCGGTATGCCGCACTGTTCAAAATTTAATCTCAATCAGACATCCGTTCGAATTATATATGAAAGCTATGTCTGCATCTGCATCAATGAAAATCAGTAAGGAAAGTAGTAAAGTCGGACTGGGTCGACTATATGATACCCTTCACCACTTTGGTTGCATTTTAATGTTCCCTCAAAGGAACATTCTCATATCTTTCTGCAACCTATGCTAAATTTAATTTCGTTAAGGCAGATGTAGAGTCGTCTACGTACCATGGGACAAACTTAGCAAAATTGATACACGCTATTCGGTACGCCGCACTGTTACAAATTTAACCTCAATGAGATACCCGTTCGAAATACATATGGAAGCTATGGCTGAATCTGCACCAATTTCCACAAAACGAAATAACGTCATTCAATTTTTAATTTGATACGTTGTGCAAAATTTCGTGGTAATCGGACAAATATTAGGAGTATGGTGACCATTTATGTAAAATTGGACGAATACATGTGGGTTTGCGTGAGAGGTATATTGAAATCGGAACCAATTTTCCCGAAACTTACCACATACGATTCTAGACATATTTCAGTACGCTATGCCAAATTTCGTGCAAAACGAAGGATATAAAGGGACTTTGATGCAATATTTACCTAAATTCGGACGAAAATATATATGGGAGCTATATCTCAATCGGAACCGATTTTCTCGAAACTTAGCACACGCCATTCTAACTCAATTTAGTACACTATGCAAAATTTCGAACGAATCGAAATATATATAGGGACTTCGGTGCACCATTTACCTTAAATCGGACAAAAATATATACGGGAGCTATATCTAAATCTGACCCGATGCTCCCGAAACTTCACACACGTTATTCTGTACCTAATTCAGTACCCTATGCCAAATTTCGTGCAAATCGAAAGATATATAAGGACTTTGGGTCACCATTTACATAAAATCGGACAAAACTATATATGGGAGATATATCTAAATCGGATCCCATTTTCTCGAAACTTTACACACGTCATTCTGTACCAAATTCAGTACCCTATGCCAAATTTCGTGCAAATCGAAAGATATATAGGGACTTTGGTACACCATTTACATAAAATCGGGAGAAAATATATATGGGAGCTATATCTAAATCTGGACCGATTTTCAGGAAATTTAACACACACCATTCTAGACCTTATTCATTGCGCTATGCCAAATTTCGTTCAAATCGAAAGATATATGGGTCACCATTTACATTAAATCGGACGAAAATATATATCTAAATCTGGACCGATATTTATGAAACCCAACACACATCATTCTAGAAAAAATTCAGTACGCTGTACCAAATTTTGTTCAAATCGAAAGATATATAAGGACTTTGGGTCACCATTTACATAAAATCGGACAAATCTATATACGGGAGCTATATCTAAATCGGATCCCATTTTCTCGAAACTTTACACACGTTATTCTGTACCTAATTCAGTACCCTATGCCAAATTTCGTGCAAATCGAAAGATATATATGGACCATGGTGCACCATTTGAATAAAATCGGACTAAAATATTTATGGGAGATATATCTAAATCTGAACCGATTTTTCCCAATTTCAATAGGGTTCGTCCTTGGGCCAAATAAGTGACCTATGCCAAATTTCATCCAAATCGGATCATAAATGCGACCTGTACTTTGTTTACCATTTAACATCTACGGACGGACAGACAGACGGACTTGCGTTAATCGACTCAGAAAGTGATTCTATACATATTCTCAAAAGGAACCATGTGCCTATCTCGTTGCCTTTTGCCTGTTACAAACGTATGCACAAAGACATTATACCCAGTACCACAGTGTATAAAAAACCATGCCTCTGATAGAGTCTTAAAAATTATTTTTAAAAAATCCACGCATCTGATAGCGTTCTCAAAAGTATTTTTAAACCAGTAAGCGGAGCAGTATAGTCGGACGGGGCCGACCATATGATCATCACCGAAAATTATAAGCGTTGTCCTTGACCATACCTGGAACATCGTGGAACATCTCAAAGCGATCAGCGCAATAGTTCCGCTCTCTAGAGTGATAATGGGTTACTAAATAATATACGAATACGAAGATACCTGTAAATATTTAGGTGTAACTCCCACATCTGAGCACATACAACGATATAATTGGTATCAATTTAAAGGCCAACCACTTCTCTTGGATATACTATCCACTTCTCAGGTCTATGTCCTTCAGGAGTAAATATATACGCCATAGAATACAAATTTTGTAATTTTTCACCCAAAAGTCATGGTCCATTTGACCCGATAAATATTGGCCGATCTCAATCAAAACAGGCATGCAATAAAAATTAAGTATTTTGTCCACTTCATCCCCTAAATATTATCCGATCTTTACCAAAAACAATAGGGGTCTTCATTGGGCCGAACCACCATCCATCCAAAATTTCGTGAAGATTGGTCCATAACTGTGGCCTATATCGTGTTTACAATTTATAATGGACAGACGGATGGACGGACATACATGTCTAGATCGACTCAGATAGTCGAGATATGATCGGTATACATAAAAGTGGGTCTAGGACCAATATTTCGCGGCTTTACAAACTCTTGGGGCCGCACAAAGCTATAATACCCTGACAACATAGTTGTGTAGGGTATAGAAATCGTCGCCTCTGATAGAGTCTAGATAGATAGAGTCTTTAAAAGTATTTTTAAAAAATCCACGCCTGTTGATAGTCCTCGAAAAAGTATTTTTAAAAAATCCACGCCTCTGATAGAGTCTTAAAAAGTATTTTTAAAAAAATCCACGCCTCTGATAGAGTCTTAAAAAGTATTTTTAAAAAATCCGCGCCTCTGATAGGGTTCTCAAAAGTATTTTTAAAAAAATGTAAGTCTCAAAATCCAAGTCTGTATTGATCGATAGTTCTTCAAAAAAATATTTTTAAACTTTTTTTTCAGTTTTTAAATGTTTGCACTTGATTAATTGAAAATTATCCCAGTGAAACAAATTGGAAAATGCTTCTTCTTCTTCATTTATTTTTGTTAATTATATACATAATCGACCAATATTAAATTCAACGGGGGTTTAGATCCACATATCTGGTTATTCATAAATCAAAGTGTAATAAAAGATGACCTCGGCCAGCAGCCTCTTTGTGTGTGTGCGATGTCCCTCACTAACACACAGACAATGGTAATTGTAAACTTTTTAATATTTTTCGGTTTATTGTTAGAGAGAGGCCTCTCTATGATTTTGGCGTGAAGTGTTCTTCATTGAAAACTATTTTCACACACCCAAATACGCACACACACATACACAGTGTGTGTGTGTTTGCGACCTTTCTTTCTTCATCTATGGCCTGTGGTATGGAGGTCAAAGTTTTAAATTGTTCTCGGTCGGTAGCATCCAAACCACCGCACATAACCAAAGCAATTGAATGCCGGGGTTTTTAATTTTTTTATCTTTTTTTTGTTTTTTTTTTGTTATAACTTTGGTGTTTTCGCACACCATGTAAAATGTTACTCTCTATCTCGTTGGGTTTTTTTGATTTTCATGACCATAAAATTGTGTTCTTTTTGTTGTTGTTATTTTTTTACAACTTCCTCTTATGTTGAATTTTTATTGAAAACGTTCCAATATTTTCTGTGTAACACATCCTGCTGCAGTCCTCCACATCCCGCCAAGCATTGTTTTGTTTGGGGCAGGAATCTTTTTTTTTATTTTTTTTTTTTGCTCAATCGACATAATGTCATAAATCATGGCAATATCGATATTCGGCAACATTTTCTTCGCCATGGCTGTCTTGGCCGGAGTTGCATCCCACCATAATGCCGCATCATCGTCATGATGCACTACAACGTTGTTTTTTTGTGGCATTGCAGTTTTTTTTTTATTTTGTGGCATGCCACAAAATAATGGTGAATGGTGCCATCATTTTATGCGTAATAAATTGCATTTGCCAGGATTTTTATTTGTTTGTCAGTGTGTGTGTGTGTCTTTTTTCCTTTCTTGATCAAAACGACAAAACGTTTTGTACCTCCCATGATGTTGAGATGCCATCATCCCCTACTCAAGGAGATTAAATCAAATGCGTTTTGGTCCAACTTTGTCTTCATCACTGTTCCGCTTTATACTACCTACCTCCCTCCCTCCCTCCTTCCCACTCTTTTAACATTTCCAACGACAAACGATTGTAGATTTTTAGTGCCAGACAATATTTTGTAAAATGTCACAGAGTTCCGCTGCAAGAACAAAAATATTTTTTTGTTGAAAATCCAAGTGATTTTTATGCAAAACCCAGCAACCCGCTCCCTCCTCTGCTCTCCCAGCCAACACATTGCAATCCCATTTTCTATCGACTTCGAAACAAACAAACGACTTGAGTAGATCCCAAGAGTATCATTGTTCGGAGTGGTAGTCGTAGTAGTGGTATTCCTAGCATTATTTCATTCCATTTCGAAGTTGACGACAAAAAAAAGAACTTTAATGCCTCAATTGTTGTAAGAGTTGAACAA
>NW_026877154.1:0-21360 GCF_032173495.1 Musca vetustissima | reverse complement strand
GGTCAAAAATTATATATATATTTGTCTATAAATATATTTAAAAAAAAGAAGTCAAAACAGCGAAATAAATAAAATGGTGGGTAATGTGGTTTTTGAATGCAAAAATATGTGGGTTTATGTTTCGAAATAGCTCCTATTTCAGGGGACCGCCCCATTAGCGGTATTTTGAAGGTGCTCACTTCATTTTCCAACCGAAGCTTATCGAGTTTTCAGAGGGTATAATACCTCCTCGCAGAAATGTTTTTAAAATGAGCCCATGTTACGAACTAGTTTCCATGAAATGGTCCCGTTTTTTATT
The DNA here is from genome assembly GCF_032173495.1 of Musca vetustissima. NCBI lineage: Eukaryota > Metazoa > Arthropoda > Insecta > Diptera > Muscidae > Musca > Musca vetustissima. Next base: position 21,062 of record NW_026877154.1, on the reverse strand, counting down.
ACCCGACATTACCCGACTTTGAATTATTTTATTAAAAAAGTAATTTTCGGCAAAAAGAGTAGAACACACGCGGTAGTGCATACCATAATAATAAAACTAGAGATGTGTAAAGAGTTATTTGACGTGGGACTAGTTTTGTTTAAATCGGTTCAACATAAGATCAATAGATACTTGCAGTACTGTTTTTAGGATGTGAATAAGATTATTCAGAGTCGTAGATGGAGCTCTTCTATAATGGATTTCGAACCCGATTAATATAAGGCAAACTATTTTTAAGATATAACAAAATGATCAATCCACTATTTATCGTTTTTGATTTTATTTAGGAATTAAATTAGTTATTATATTCAAAATAACCTTCATTTTAAAAACAAGTTTTTTCTTTCATTTGCTTGTTTTCTTCAAAATGGTTACTTAGAACATTCCTACTTGTCTCTTGTCAAACTTAAGAAAAGAAAAGGAAAAACTGTCACATTTCTATCTCTTGTTTCCCTTTTGCTTTCAATGGTTAAAAATGATGGATGCATTTGCTGACATAAGGAGATTGAAATCAAATGTCAAGTGAATATTGAGTCAAGATTAAAGATATGATAAGAACACACTCACAAACATATGTACACACGCATACACATAACTCTGTACATACATACAAACTAGAATAGAAATATTTACAACGAAATGTTGCAGGGAAATAATAATAACCAAATGTTTTTCTCACAATCGTATAAATGGCTGCGAATGCGAATGGCATTCAACAAAACAATTCAGTAATGGCTTCTGTTTCAACAGTCTTCTTGGGTAAGTGGTGGGTGAAAAGAAAGTAAGTGTACACACGTATTTTGAAATGGGGTAAAGAATTGAACACAGACTTTCTCATTATGTGCCATCATGTTTGTTATCATCCTTCATATCGTCGCCAAGAAGTTTATTGCTCTGCATATGGGTCATTGCATATTCGATATAGGTATTGGTATTGCGATATAAAATATTTCATTTGGATTTATAATACATATGCAGTTATTACATATTGATATGTGCAAGTATATTGCACACATGCATAAAACATATGATGTGCATTAATAGTGTTTCGGACAGATTCCGCACAAATTTTCTATTTTTTAAAAGCTTTGGTGTAACAATGCAACGCTTTCAACAGAGTGTGATGAATTCTGAGGATGGAGTAGTGAATAACCTTATGGGTAGTATTAATGCCTTAATTGTATTTCATTGCTTAGAAAGTTTTTCTGAACCCAAACAACTCTGCCAACCACAAATCTAATTTACCTAAATACATTTGCATGACATAATAAGAAAACATTTTATTTTAATACATTCTATTGATCTTCCCATCCGTTAGTTAAATCGCTTCCGAATTTGCCTTTCAACCTAAACGAAACGAAAATACATACGGAAGCATGTAGTGTCCCATATATACGAAGTATCTTTCCTATGAACAATCTTATCCTTATGCTAAAAAGATATCTGACAGCATGCTGTCGGCTAAAACAGAATTTCTTTCCTTGTCAGTCAAATAGGCTTAATTGAGAAGAATCCACGAATGTCATCTAATCAACACGGTTTTCTGCTTCAAAATGTTTTTTTTCTTGGGGCGAAAAATGCTAGATGTGTGTGTTTGTATTGAGGTTGTCGTTTCGTTTGTCACTATTACAAATAATATTTTTATATACATTCAAGTTAAAATTCTCAGAGGACGTTTTATAATTTGTTTATCTTTCCTTAACTGTTAAGGACAAAAATTATTCCATGTGATTAGTAATGTTTATAGCTTTCGAATGATGTTCATACAAGTTTAATCGATTGATTAAAAACGGTACAAAAATCATGTTTATTATCCGGAAATTCGGTTCAATAATATAGCGATCTGTCTCCCTCGAATAAGTTTTATTACGTGTTTAGCATAATCATATATATTTATGGCAAATATCTCAGACGAATCCATCAGTTTTTCATAATGTACAGTTTATTCGAAATTTTGAAGATATAAGCTTGGATCGAGTAAAAGCAAAAAAGGCCATACAAATCCCAACTGCTTTTCTTTTAGGACTCTATCTAAAATCGTGCAAGCAACAAATTTGTAGATTATTTAGAGCTAAATTCTCGTCATGTGGTATTTAGTGTACGGCTCGATAAAAAAGAGGAAGAAGTTGCACAAGCAGTCGAGATAGAAGTAGGCTCTGTTTTACAATGATATTCCTAAATCAATTTGACTGATGAAATGATATAAAGATTTTTCATTAAATTTATAGATACACTAGCTGAACCCGTGGCGCTTCGCTGTCCCTACTAAAGTTATCAACATATGATAGTTTATGCAGTAAACTATTTATATGCAGTTGCAACGCAAATTGCTAAATTTACTGCAAAAATTCTAAACAATAGTTTTACAGTTTTTTGCAGTTTCGTTAGTTTATTTATAAAAAAGTAAATATTAGAAAATCGTTCAACGATCAATACAATCCCTTATTCCCACTACAACCTACCTTTATGCCTGTATTCTCAACTGTTTGCACATAATGTGGTTGGGATCCCTTCATCTGATTAATATCGCTAAGACATCCGCTGTAATAATATTTGCCAAGTTTAAATTTTTAATTTTTAATTGCAAAATTCTTATTGTTGCATTGCCAGAAAATTATAATTGTTCCATAATTTCGTTCCTTAATTTTAATATAAGGACTTATCTTTTAAACCCTCGCGTAATTCAAAAGAAAAAAATCAGTTGTTTGTCCTTCTTCATAAAAGGCGGCTAATTAGCGAAGTACCTAATTTGATCCAAACTCCACACACCTTTATACTTTATCGTCTGCACATCCTCGAAAGAATAGTTTTAGTCATGTTCGTTTAATCAACAAAACTTTATTTTTCAAGTACCACATATTACAGATTATTATAACATTATCACAATCCGCATTTCGCTTTTAGATATCTCTCATATATTGCTGATTCATACTGTTATCGTCATTTTCTAGAATAGTAGTAGAATTTTTGAAATTCAAAAAGTCTCAAAATTGAAATGTTTTTTTTTCTAAACCTGACAAAATTTAAAAACTAAAATGTCAACATTTTTCATTTTACACAATTTTTATTCCAATATCTGTATGAGCACGACAATGGAGAGATGGAAACGGCAGACGTTAGCGGCATTACTGAAATGTGGTTATTGTCGCTACTGATAATGATACGTAGTTGGACAAAAAATTATGAGTCTCTTAATCTTGATTTGGACCATTTTTTTTAATTCCAGATCATTTATGGCTGGATATCTAATTACCTGAGCATCATATACACATTTATAAGCGAATTAATTCAAGATATATGCCTTCTTAAAGTTAGGATATATACATAGAAATGTAGTATTAGTTCATAGCTAAGATAACAACGCATCAATTCCGAATTATGGAAATATATCTTGCCTATCTTTCTTCCATTGGATGGCCTGACTTACTGCGAAAATGTCAGTAAAATCTATTACGCGATTTTTGTGTCTACAACCAAAATAGTTTCCATTTTCCATATTCAGTTTAATTAAATACAATTGGGAGTACACTTCCCCCATTGTACCACTCCTATTTTTACAGGGATGATGCGTATTTATAACCAAGCTACTCAGACAAATTTTGAAGTGTGAATCTGTAGCCCTTCTTAAGATAGAAGCATAGAAAATGAATATTAGTGCAGGGGTATAATTACTTTTGATGCCATAACATGACATCCACGGGGAATTTTAGAAAATTATATAGCCTACGTTATTTCCCTCGAATGGCATGACGTGCGGTCGGGCATGCCCGACATACTGTGTAAATCTCATTAAGATCTGTTCAGCGGTTTTGGCGCCTATCGGTAACATACAAACAAACAAACAAATTTTTTTTTTCTATTTTATATATATAAGATAGAAGCATATAATTCATCACGCAATAACTCAAAAACTTGTCATTTGGTGTATTTGTCTGGATTTTTTTATATACTCGCGAATGGCTTTCATTCCCATAAGAATATAAATGGATCAATGAAAATGTTTTGTTTTAAAAATTAAATGCGAAGGGACATTGGAAATGTTTACTGTGGCTTTTGTTGAGTCTACAATACAGGAAAGTCGAAAGATGTTCATCCTGTTCGCCCACCACAAAACCCAATAACAACATACCATACAATTTTTTGCGGATATGCAGCAGTTATGGTACTCCCAAAATTCGGTATTATTGGAATTTTGATTATATAACACATCTCCCTACCAAAAATTATAATTATTGACCCAATTTGCAGTGTAGCCTCCATGTAGCGGTACCCACCATATATGACTGTAATTTGGTACTTAGTATTCTCATTGTGTGTCACACCTCACTATTGAAAAGTATGTATTATGTATAATGTTACCCACCAATATTCGGTATTTTTGGGAATTTCTTTGTCAACCGAACTGGTTGTAACTCGATATTTTGGGTTCTCATTGTACAGTATATTCCTGCCCTAAAAAGAATCAAAATTGACCCATATACAGTACCTCACATATCCGTCGGACTCGAAAAATACACAAAAATTAAGTTTTCGGTCTACTTCATCCGAATATTATTATATCGCGATATTATTATATACCGAAAATTATAGGCGTTGTCCTTGACCATACCTGGATCCTCATGGACAATTTCAAACCGATCAGCGCTATATATTCGCCCTCTTTGTGGTTGGTAATGGGTTACTAAATAATATATGAATACGTAAGCACCTTTAAATGTTTTAGTGTAACTCCCACATCCGAGCACATACAACAATATAATTTGTATAAATTTAAAGGTCAACCACTCCTCTTGGATATGCTATCAACTTCTCGGGTCTATGTCCTTCAGGGGAAAATATATACGCTGTAGTAATTTTCCACAACAAAAGTCAGGGTCCATTTGACCCCCTAAATATTGACCGATCTTTATCAAAACAGCATGCTTATTCTTTGGCTCGATTGCGGCCTCTTGAGTGATCACAAAATCAGAAAAAAATAAAGTTTTTGGTCCATTTCATCCCCGATCTTTACCAAAAACAATAGGGGTCTTCATTGGCCAGATTCAATCCTACAGACAAAATGTCGTGAAAATTGGTCCATAATTATGGCCTGTATCGTGTTTACAAGTTATAATGACGGACTTGTATTTCGGCGTTACAAACTCTTGGGGCTGCACAAAGCTATAATACCCAGACAACATAGTTGAGTAGGGTATAAATATTGACCCAAGATGGTATTTTGGAATTTTTGGACACGTTTTTCAACAAAATTTGCTGTAGGTAGCTTATGAATTCATATAATCTTTTTCTCGCGCCTTTTTTGGCCAAAACCAAAAGTTCCTGTCGATCGGACAGAAGTAGGATATTTCTTACTTGTTGTTGGTAAAAACAATACTTTGAAACCCAGATTGTAATGATAATTTTAGCTAGGCTCAATTTTCTAGTATTACCCACGATATGGTGGAAAGTTTTAAAAGGTCATCCCGGTCTTGATGATTTATTTATTAATTTTTGTTAACATTTTTGAAAATAAGAGACAAAAAGAAGGATTTGCGTTTTACCAATGAATATATAGAACCTACCACTCCATAGATTGTAGTTGGTTAATTCGTCTCTAAATATTGTCGCCATTTTGCTGTGTATATTTTTTTCATTTGTTCTTGATTCCTGTGTAAATTTTGGCTGCTGTATATTTTCGTTTCAGTGTTAGCTTGTTTGCATTAAGATACAATTTCTACTGTTACCATTTTTTCCTTCCCTTTATTGTTGAGGCACAAAAAATGAAATTTAAGGCTTAACGAAAAAGAACGCTAAGGGAAAGTGTAAGTTTATGGCGAGAATAAAATTGTTGTTTGCAACCCAACATGGCTACAGTAGGCAAAATTTAAATAGGGCATGTTGATATTAATATATCAAAATGGAACATTATTTCTCAAATAACTTCAAAAATTCCATTTCGGAATGTTTCGTATGGTTTTTCATATTCAACATCTTCAAAAAATACATCGTACTGTATTTGATTTGCAGTCAACTTTCTATAACTACAAGAATCTACTATTTTTTTCAATATCATAAAGAAACAAAATTAGCGTTATAAAAAGTTGTACATTTATAGGTGTCTTGCATATCCCAGAGTTCATATTCAAATATCCCTCACTTTGAGTACATACTTCTTTTTTATGTACGTATGTATGAATGTGTGGTGTGTTTTTCCCTTCTTGCTTTATATACTGACAGAACTCACACATTTTTTTGTTTTCCTTTTCAGTTGTGTGTGTTTTTTTTTGTCTGTTTGTCTTGTGTATTTTCTCTTCTGGAACATAAAAGGACACGCACCGCGTCACATCATGAAAGGATTGATTAATGATTCGTTGATTTTTCGCCCTTATTCTCCTCACTTTAGTTACACTTACACGAGAGTACGGTTTGTCTGCCATCCAGCCATACTTACTCGAACTCGCACTCGTGTGTACTTCTGGATCATACGATGTACGCAGAGATACATAATCCTTGTCTTTATTTTTGTCATCTTATGCCAGCAGGCAGACAGACGGATATTCATGGTTCTTTGTTGGATTTTGCCTTGTTTTTTTTACTTTTTTTGTTATTTTGGTGAATGTGCTCTTGTTTGTTGTTGCTTTCATTTTCTTTCTTTTTTGCGTAAAATAAGTTCTCAAGAATGTAAAGTTGACTAGGACGATGTGGGGACATTGTTATTTATGTTTTGTGTCGCACTTTCTTAACATTCGCCGAATTTGCCTTTCTGCGAATACTTTTGTTTTTCTCTCTCCTTTTTGGGAATAATTTGCAAGATATATGTACATGTGGACGTGGTATGATTTTCTGCATTCTAAGAAATGTATATTTTAATTTTTGTAATTTTTATGGTTTTTACTATATTAGGCTCCATTCAAATATGTTAATTACCTACCTCAGTGTATAGAATATATGCTTTTAACTAATTATCAATTTCAGTAATAATGTGGTATTTTCGGTCCTCAGAAATAAAGTGGCATGCTTTAATAAGATTTTAAGGTAACGTTTATCATGGGGAAACGTAAAAAATAGTTGTTCGCCAAGGAGAAAAGAGAGGGAAGACTACAATTTTGGATATCATATATCCTTTTTTTTGAGATATTTTATTATTAATTTTAAGGTTATAGGTATGCTCGCAATAACCTCATACTACATATTAAAAAGACAAACTAGATTTTTGAGATACAAAGCTAATATTTTTACCGACGCATCTTTTGTTTGCAGACAGACAAATTTGGTACACGTTTATACAGATCTCCGAAATATCGGTAACCCCTATATCACTGTGCGACAAATTTTGGGGTGGAAAATTCCTATTGCAGATGAAAGGCCTTTGTGAGTATATGAAAACCGCAGAAGGAAAAATTCGCCATAGACCAAAGTTTGGATTTATGGATTTTATGGCTGGATATTGGCTTTAAACTTTAGATAACCGGATCTTTTTTTCCTCGAAATGTAACATTTTGTAGAATATTGCGCGGATGTAAAATCGAATCTCGTGATAATTGGAGTAAGGTTCAATAAATTAAGGACGAAAATAACACACAAGGAATCGACTTAGAAGGATGAAAGGTTCTACGAAAAAAAATTCTCATTCGATTTTACTGTAATCTCATAAAATACATACAACAGCAAGCTATGAAGCTATCTCTTCAAGCATAATAGGATCGCCAGCAAAAAAAGATCCGAACTTTGACCTATGGCGATTTTTTTTTCTGTTTGGGGTTTACACACCAAGGTCTTTTATCCCAATAGTCTTTTTTAATGTTTTATTTAACGAATTAACTGTAATTTTGTTCTATTTTTTTGCCAGGGTTGTGTAACCGAGATCCGACTTTAAACGCGTTTTTAACCCGACTCGTACTACCAATAACCTGTAAGTCAAAGCCAAAAATTAGTCAAAATACAGGCGTTGACACACTGGATTCCTGGAGCATTCCCCAATCATTAACGGTGCTGTCTTTGGCCATAAAGAGGGAAAATCGGGATAAGGTGATTACACATTGCGACTTCGACTTATAGACTCCGAAAACGACTTCGCAACACTGGTATAGGCCACGTTTGGGTTATTAATATATTTTAACGAAAATTTTAAAGGAACAATCTTGAAGACTGTGTAGATGAACAGTATAGATAGAGGACTGTATAGATATACGTAACGTAGTACGGAGGTACAAAAATCGAATTTCCTGGGCCAATTTATTCGTCACCGACTATTAATTTGAAATTGAAGAAACGGAAAAATTATTTAAAAATATTGGAAGGTGTGGGTTTGACGCGCTCTTTAAAATTATCATATTCCCCATTAGGACATTTCTTTTTTTCAAATCCAGACTGAAATTACTATTTCTCCGAAACTGTAAAAGATAATGCCTTCATTAATTTTTTGATAAGTAGGTTGGACTGCTGTATTTAATAAAAACTTTAATAAATTACACACGCGTTTACAACTAATAGGGAATTTTATTTTTACTCAGATACTAAATTTGATTGAAATTCCAAACTTTAGTGCAATATAACTTTTATGGAACTGTGTTGAACAAGTTTTCGCCGAAAGATACCTACAAGTGTCATCTTCAAGCCCATATATACCTTTGTACCCCCAAGTTTCGCGCGTTTAACTTTTTTTGTATTTATTGAAATTACATTTATATTTGTCTTACAATTTTGTCATGTTATTTTTGCCATGTACAATTTTTCAATGTCTGTCTGTCGAAATACGAAGATGTATGGTATTGGAAATGGGATATATCTGGCAACATTTTGGGATGGCCAAACATAAGTGTATACCCAATGTTTCGGTATTTTGTGGATTTTTGGCACATTCTTAAAGCGAATTGACTGAATTGACAAAATTTGGTATTTGGATCTTATAGTGTAGCAAATCTTCCAACCAAAAATCATCAGAATTCGTCCACTTTTTAGGTTAGCTCCATATAAAGGTACCTTCCAAATTTTGCTATTTTGTTGATTTTGAGCTCGTATTTCAACCGAATGATATTTTACCACAAAAATTAAATTAAGGGGACCCCCCACTCTCGGACATAATTCGAATCTACACTAATTCAAGAATGTCTGTCAGCATCAAGTGGCGGCTAAAGGGCTTCTCAAACTTTAAACGCGTTTTTCTCTAAATGAATGGCGGGCACGATAACTCAAAAGTCGATTCCAAATTTTTACACCTTTCTCTGTAAGTGTATAGCTATCGTATGAAATAGGATAAAGCTAAACGGTGAAGATCTTCATTATTATTTAACTTAGTTTTTGGTCAAAAATCGGCGATTTTCCAAAAATATTTTTTCAAAGGTCCGCCATTTTGTTAATTTTAGAGCGAAGTCAATAATCCTAGCTCATACGAGATCCAGACATGTACTCTTTCTAACACCGTTGGAATTTTCGGATTCCGATGAGGAGTTATCATGCCCGCCATCAAAAATAAGGACTTTTCTTTAGTTGCAAAAAACAACAACAAGACGTATTTTTTGTAAATTATTTTTCTTCTCTTTTACATCTTCATATATATGGGAAATTACAAAAATCTTTTAAATTCCTTGAAGCTGAGGTTTGCAAGGTTATAACTCGTGATATATGAACATTTTGCATATAATTTAAATTCAATTCTATAAAATGAAGTGTTCTTGTCAAAATCTTAAAATATTGGTAATAAATAATAAGTTGCGTGGAAGCTGTGATGGTGGTAATGTAAAAAAATGGGTGAAAATGTGTTGAAGCCAACGAGTTTTTTTGTGTTCGTTCCCGATTTGTGGCTAAACTACACAACGCACGCGCATGTGATCAGTGACTAAGTTGCAGAATACCCCATGGACAATATGGTTCTAATGTATGATTTTTCGATATAATAACTGCATCCACCCAAAATGGATGCTGACATTTTGAAGCCGGATTTTCCGCGTTTTTTTAATTTTTCTTATAATTAGGATGCGCATCCAGATAATAGAATAAACAAATTATAGGATTGTAGAAATCGTGATTCTGCTTCGTTTAGTGTATATCTCATGAATGTGCTCACTGCAGCTTCTTTGCAATTGGGTTCCAAAGACGAAAATTTGGTGCGTAAATTTTTATAAAAAACATATTTTTTGAGTCTAAAATTAAGAAAGTCCATTTAAATTCCGTGGAACCCCGCGTGATTTTAGTTTTTTTACGTGCCGGATCTAATGAGCCCATCCATGTTGAATTCCGTCCAATAAAACGGCGGATATAGGTACCTTGAATGTGGGAAAAACTGCAAAAACTTATTTTGATAAATTCGCGTAAATAATCGCGGTTTTCTTCGAATTAATTTTACATGCATTTATGCTTGTATTGTCAAATTCGCGAATCTGTGTGGAAATAGGTCAAAAAAACCTTCGATACGCGAATAATATGCGCATTTTATCCAAAATTGATTGTGGAGGCACATCCGCGGTTCTTAACCGATCCTTTTAAAATAGGTGTCCTTTTGTGTATTTTCATAGGAGATTACTGAAATCGGATGCGCATAAAAATCGTATGCACGTTGCGTGATTTTTAGCCATTTTTAGGATTTTTGCATAGTAAAGTGCATCGAGTGGCACACTTTGACCGCTATATTAAACATCGAAAAATTCATAATTATTGAAAGACATTGACTCGGTTTATACGAAAATCGGATGCGCATCAACTGATTTCAACTAATTCGCGAATTGCAAGCTTTTCAATATTGATCATTTATATGTATTGTAAGTGCAATATATTTAGCCATTAATGACGTCGAAACTCTTATCAGATGAAGCTACCGATATTTAACAATCATCTAAAAGAATTTTCAGAAGAAAGCGTCGTATATTTTAGAAGATTAAGGCAAAAACGTATCCTCTTAACCATACTAAAAAATCGAAAATTCAAAAAAAGTTTTGTTTTGATTCAAAAATTAATTTATTTTATTTGCAGATATCTTCATGATTCTATTTGTTTTTCCCGACTATTAAACCGTATTGCATTGTGATTTGACAAGTATACAAAGAAAACAAATGTGTTTAACCATTTGTGAAGAAATTCGCGAATTACAACAAATAGAAATTCATTTAATTTATATTTGAAATACAAGATTTAAAACCGCTATAACTTTTGTGCGCAGCATCCGAATTTGTGAACGCGAACAGATTTCGAATCAGCATATTTTTCTTAACCTATGTACCAAAAATCATAAATGTGCTCGCAAAATTTTTTTTCAAATTTTTTTAAATGGAATTTTAAAAGAATTTTGTAATTTCCCATATATGGGCAATATTGCCAATTTTTTAATATTCCATTTTCAAAAAATCAGCTTTTTTGTTTTTGTGGCACATCAATGATTTTTGGTACACATATAGAGAAAAATGTTCTGACTCCGAAACCGTTCGCGATCAAATTTTTGGTTGATGCGCGCAAAAGTTATCGAGGTTTTAATTTTGGGAATAAGAAAAAAATCTTAAAATTACGCCGTTTATTATATTGACCGAAAACGTAAAATAAGAATATGAATATATTATAATAATCACGATAAAGTTGCACATATTCGCGAAATATAAGAAAAATAAAAAATATATAGCAGATTACATCAATATTTTCAATATATTAATGACATACACACACCTAAAAATTAATTTAAAAATATCTACATAATCTAAACACCATGATGAAGCAAATGATATCAAAATCACACAATTCCGTGTAGCGGTTTCTAAATCACAGCGACAACAAAACAAGATATTGAGGAAAAATATTTGTTTTTGGTTCGAAAAAATAATGTCATCATATTTATTTTTTTAATTGTATACAAGAAATTTCAGAAAAAAATGTTGGGGTTATTCTGCTATTTTACCCGAATTTGGCTGAAAAATTGACATATATAATAATAATCAATTTTTGTTTACAAGTATACGCCTTGCGGATTATATCAAGACCCTTCCGATAAATCTTAGAATTCTATAAATAGGAATAAATCTTAAAATAAAATAATATTATGAAATATACATTTTAAATTGCGTGTAAATCGCGTAATTCTCAAAATCATTTGATGCGCATGCGGTTTCCAGGAAGTACTGAAGTTTATCATCAAATCCATATATATGTTGCGAAATTTCATTTGACGGTTAAGATGTGCCGCACGTTACATTGAAGTACCCAAAAAATCGTAAAACGCGAATAATTTCCGAAAACACCATATTCCATTAACACGCATCCGATTTCGGTGTGCACCCTAAAAAAATACATCGATCTATACCATTTCAATGTGGTCCATTAAGAACCATGGATGTGCCAGCACAATCTATTTTTGAGATAAATTGCGTACATCTCTCTTTCGGCTGAAGTTTTTAAAGTTCTCTTTTCGAAAAAGATCAAAATCCGTATGAGGTCATTTATTGAAGCGGAAATGATACACAGAAAACGCAAATAAATCCGCGATATTTTCAAAAACATTTTTTGCCAAATTTCGTGTTTTTGGAAGGCCAGTTCCCGCCGTTCTAGTAGATGGATTTTCACGAAGAAGATTTTAAATCATCCGAAACGTAAAAAAACCTTTTTGATCGCGGGTACCCATGTCATTCAGTTGACAGATCTAAAAATTTGGCCCGAAAAATAGGTTTTTTAGAAATTTGATCTGAAGCTGTGCATACTACATACACAAAATACGTATCAAATTACGCAGATTCGCGACTACAATAATCTTATAATCGATTTTTATAAATTCCTGTTGGCGTATTAAAGCTAGAAGTAAAATTAAAAAAAAACACTCAAAATCGAGCTTCAAAATGTCAGCATCATTTAAAGGTAGATGCAGTTAAAATTTTGAAAAATGATACATAAGGGGCGTAGTTCCCATTTTGTTGGCTTTTAGTTTTATTTTGACACGAAGACCGTGCAATGAGTGGCTTAGTCACAGAACTATAGAGAACATAAAAAAACTGGTTCGCCTCAACCTGTTTTTACACATTTTTTTACATTAAAGTAGACACAGCTTCCACCAAAATAAAGTTTGGAGGTCAATATCATGAACAGTTTGCAACGACAGATCAATTAACCCAAAACTATTCACTTTTTTTCATATACTTAAGTAGTTACGGAGCTATAAAGGGGTGAACCTCCGCTTCAGCTATGTTAAAAAATTGGCAATATTGCCCATATATATATATATATATATATATGTATATATATATATGCAAAGTTACATACCTTAACAAGCGTTGGTATTGATTTACCAGCCCTTTGATAATCTTGAAAAATGAAAATCGAGAATGGGTGGGGTTCCCTTAATATATTTTAGTTTTTTTTTAGATTTTTTGATACTCCGGAAATCAGCTTATGTTACCGGTAGAACAAAAAAAAAACACTATAAAAATATGATTTATCTGCTCAAGGGTTACTGAAAACAGCGATTCTGAAACATTGTGCGTCGTTCGAAATTATTATGCCCAAATGCAAACTCCACATTTTTATTCAAAAATGCATAATACGAATCTTGAAAATATCTGAAAATTACAATTGTTTATTCAAACAATTGTTAATTCATTCGACATCTAAAACGTACACACGTTAACGATTTGAATTAAATAATCGGTTAATATAATTAGCGCCACCTATATGAAAATAGCTGGTAAGTACTAATTGTTTAGTACATGCGACATACATATAACAGTCTAGATGGGGCTGATGTATATAGATAAATAAACGATTGAATGTCTAGCATAAACTGTGCCACTAAATATGTTCATACATATCACAACATCATACATGTCTAATATTTTATCAAAACATTTATTATGAGATTTTGGTTTGGATTGAATCGCAACATTTATTAGGACAAAATTAGAGCAAACCAAATATTATTATGTAAAGCAACATTAGCAAGAAAAAGAATAACTGATATCGATATCCAGAATAAAACTTAAATAGCCAAAAACTTGTTCTTATTCTATACTACTGAGAACCTGGCATGAATATAATGTCCAAAACACAAACATTAGTGAATATAATGCCCAAAAAACTGGCAGTAAAATGAAATACTATCTAATAAATTAGGGAACATAACAATTAAATAATATTCTAACCACGTCGATAATTTCTGGAATTGTTATATAAAATGGATTATTAAGATTCTTGGCAACTAAAAATGAAGTATTTGGCCGTAGAAGCGACATCTATGAATATGGACACACAATAATTCGTAAGGATGGTGCAAGTCTTAGTTAAGTTAACTATTTCGGTGCATATTTTTAGGCAACATGAAATTAGAAATGAACAAGGGTCTTTATTTACTCATATCAACAATTCAAAAGTATAAGTCCTAAATGGAAATAACAGAGAACAATAATTGTCCAGTTAATAAAAAATATTAATAGACAAGCATCAGAAAAATATGCTGACAGGAAAACATCTGTTTTCAGTGAATATATATGTATTAAAAACGAAATATTCGGTATTAATGCTGAAATTGTTTTTTTGAGAATTGAGATTACTTTCTAAACAACAATTAATCTGAAGCGAAATTCAACAGCTCATGCTCTTCTGAAATTCCACAACGATATTATCCAGAATCTTAAGGAAAAACGATGCACTGTGGCGGTGTCACTTGACATCGAAAAAGCCTTTGACAAAGTCTATCACAATGGCATTTTATTCAAAATGATTGAGATTGGGTTTCACCCAACGACAGTGAAGCTTTTTAAAAGCTTTTTCGACGAAAGAAAATTCTACGCTCAAATTGAAAACGTTCTGTCATCCTTATGTGATGTAACCTGCGGTGTGCCGCAAGGATCCATATTAGCACCTCATTTATATAATATATCCATATACGACTTTCCCCATGTATTTGATGGAACCAAGGGTATACTTTTTGCCGACGACTCTCTTCTCTACGCTCACGATGAGTCCCCGTCAGTTGCTCTTTAACATGTTTCATCTCATCTTAACCGATTGAAATATTTTTATTCGCAATGGGGCATTAAAATTAATGCCGCAAAGAGTAAAGCAATTTGCATTAGAAATGCTTCCGGAAAATCCAAATATACTGTTGTGCCGGAGAGTAAACAGTTAGAGCTGCATTTGGATAGTGATGAAATTGAGTTCATGATAACCTTAAATACTTAGGAGTTAATTTCAACCACCTTCTAAAATTCAACAGACATGCTGATTATAATTTGGAAAGAGCGAATCGCATTAAAGGTGCATTTTCAAATTTATTTAACAACAAATTTTTATCAGTTAGAACTAAATTATTCCTCTACAAAGTTAGCATACGTCCTGTCCTTCTGTATGCCTTTACTATTTGGTTCAACATTTCTCCAACCACGATGAAGAAATTAGAAGTTTTTGAGCGGAACATTATTCGGAAATGCTTAGGTCGAAATTTTCAGTCACATACTAAGCGATATTCAAATGAATTCATTTATAATGAGAGCAAAATTACACGACTTTCAGCATATGCACTTGATTTGATGAAGCGATTCGTAGAAAGACTTGTCGATTTCAATGGGTCTATTTCTCAGGAAATTTTAAACAGCGAACGTGAATTTAATTGGACGAATACGAATTATCTTTCCGTCTTAGGAATAATTCAAGGAGGGTCAAATTCATCTGGCCAAAACTTTTAATCTTACTCTACACCTGGAACACATAGGGCGTAGTTTTTTATGTAGTTTAAGTATATATAATTTTAGTTTAATTGTTTTTTTTTTTAGTTGTAAGTCCTAGTTATAAGTGCACATCAAAATATAGATAAAACTCTATTCGCTACAGCAAGTGTCGGGAGCAAACACTATTTATCTCATTTACTGATTATTTGTGAATTACAATTACATATCTAAAGAATGTTTAAGCATGTAGCATCCCCATTTTATGTAATGATATTAGAATAATACATGATAGTTTTAACTGTCGCTGATATTTATTGTTAATACCATATCTTTAATGAAATGAATGAAGTCTCAATAAATACAATCAAATCAACAATTAATCTCCTGCAGATATTTTTCAATAGAGAACTTCGTCTCGGTGTCGACGAAATCCGAGGATCCCATAAAGTTCAAATAATTTAGATCAAAGTAAAATGGACGTAAATAGAAGGGAATGAAGGGACCCTTGTATAATTCCGAAATGACTTTAGTCTACAATAAATTATATTTGGAACAAATGTGGGCCGAATATGGACTAGAACGGATAATTTTTTGCTAATGCTCCGATATAACGGTACCTCAAATTTTCAGTATTTTGAGGACACGTTTTTCAACCCAACAAGAAGACAGGGTATAGAGAAGTTTGTAACATATGAAATGAGATTTTTGCCATATTAAATTAATTGAAACCTATTTTGATGTATATATTTATTTCATGGCAACAGCAACATTTTACTCAGCAACATATTTCAATAGTCGCTTGCGCACTGAACTGATATTTTGATTGGGTAAAAATATCAGATATATCGTTATAAATTTATTAACGATATTTTTATTTAATGTGAACGGCAATTATTGCTGGTGACAAGATATACATTTAAAATCTCTATTGTAATACACCTATATAGTTGCTATAGAAATCCGGATCAATTGGCAAAAGATTTTAGTTCATCTTTGACACTGTGAAGGCAATCGTCACTTGCAGAGACCTGCAAAAACAAGAAAAAAGTTTAATAATAGGGATCTTAAAATATTACTCTCAACTTACCAATAAGGTAAGGTATCTTCAATAAAGCTTTCCATATTCAAGCGTACACCTTTTTGAAAACTGGCATACCATTTTCTACCCTCTCAACATATAACGCTGAAGCAATTTCCAACTCCCTTATAAGTTCATCCTTAATTTGACTAAAACATTCCGAATCTACATGTTCGTACGAACAAACAATAAATTTCATAAAGGATTTGGATTTGACTAAACACTTACAGCCTCATCATCAATGAATAAATCTATGATTTTGTGTGTGTCCTCATAAAAATCGGTTTTTACAAAAGCTGACGAGAACAATATTGCAAAAATAACAACAATTTGGAATTTCATATTGGTAAAAAAATAAATAAGTGCCAAGTACGGAATTTAGCTGAATTGCTTTTAAACTAGTAATATTATTTATAGCTTTTTCTTCTTCTATAATTGTCGTATACAACACATTTTGCAAATATTTAATTAATACCTGCTTGAAGTTCTGCTCAACATTTGTTTTCCAACCTATGTGAATACATTTAATAAAATTATAAATAAGAACATTTAAAAACAATATTTTCGAAAATAATTTTATGTTGATTGATATTTCAAATTAAGATCGCAAATATCTTTAAATACATAGGATTTGTTAAAATCTTTAGAGGAACTTCTCTGTGTGGTATTACTTTTTCAATACTATTGTTGCTCGTTTATGCTATAACGCATTTGATTTGTTCATTTAAAAATAATGAGCGAAAGTAATAAATTCATTATGTTCTGAAAGGCCTTAAACATTTATTATAGGTGGTTCTGTCAACGGACGGTGGTGTGCCACCGGTTTGGGAGCCCTATTGCCCGATCACCTCGCCAATCTCGGATGTAAAGGTAATAGAGATCAGCTCCTATCCCGTACCTCTGCGATACATCCACATGGTACTCCAAGCTGCCCTACCTCTAACATTTCGCCGGAAAATGTGGGTTAACTGTGCCATGCTGAACAGATGCAGCAGTCCTTGGAATTGGGAGTTTTATCCGCCCGGACAGGAGCCCCTCTCCTTATTAAACAACGTCCTCATAGGTACCCTAAGCCATTGACAAACCATGGTTGGCCTTGACCCTAGGCCAAAGGGGAAAGAAATCCCCTATCATCATCATCCTCCTAATCTCGTTTGACACCTCCTCGCTGGAGTCCTATGAGGGTGACGCTTCACCAATTACGGAGGAGCCACAAGCCACACTTCGTCCGGGACACCAGACAAACATACTGGTGATGGTTGGCGAAAGAAGATTCAGGATCCACATATTCCGCCGTAGATTGACCGTGGTACAGCCGCGTTAAGAAGGGGGGAAGTCAAGTTTCCTCCGGTTGCTGGGGGTTAAAGTTCGCCGTAGATTGGCCGTGGTACAGCCGCGTTAAGAAGGGGGAAGTCAAGTTTTCTCCGGTTGCTGGGGGTTAGAGTTCGTCAGAGAAAATACTACTGGTACACTCACTTTCCCTTCTTCTCGAATAACTTTCCGGCATTATTCGTAACGTTCTTAGCCGCGAATTAAGCAAGTTGACTGTACTTTTATACCCTCGGCCGCAAATTCCAGGATGCCCCCAGTTGCATTCCAGGCGTCAAGCCTCCGTTGCCACGCCGATCACGTTGTCGTACTGGTAACATGACCTTGTTAACAAACAAGTGTCCAGGTTAACGAGAACATGTTTACATCTTCATTAGAATTTAATTCTCAAAAAAACATGTTGAGCTCAACTTATTGCCTAAAATACCGTCTAACGACATTGTAGAAACTAAAAAGCCATTTATAATTAATTATAAACATGTTGAAGCGAACATGGGGGACCATTTACGTCCCCACATATTCATGAGATACCGTCCGATGAAAGAGTATGTCAAAATTTGATTAAACGGATGAAACATTTGAGACACAGTCGCTGTCAGAATTTGCTGAAATAAACTTCAGACATTAAATTATATGGACCGTACTATCGGTTCAAATAAACATTTCCTAATTTTTTTGACATTCCAATATTCTTTTAAAAAGTTACATTAAGCGGTAAAGTTATTTAGGGATTTTACCAAAGAGTGATCCTATATTCACAACAATTTGTTGATTCGAAATATCTAATCTGTGAGCAATGCCTTTACGTTTCCGTAATTATATACCACTAAGTCTTAATGAAATAAGATCTAATTTTTAGCTAAGTAATCCGCTTAGATCACTATGTGATATTATTATAAATATCTGATCTGATCCTATACATATTATTAGAAATGATATTCTACATATAGAACTATAGGTTACAGATCTCTACACCTTATAAACCCGATATATTTAATTAAGAATGTTATTGATCGGAATTTGGCTTTACCTGTTTTCTTAGAACTCCTGTTTAATAGGATGATTAATTTTTCCTTCCCACATTATAACCATAAACCCGTCAGATGTGGGTCGTAACGAACTGAGACTAACTTCTCCTGAGCAATGATAAAATTCGAAGAATTGGCAAACAGTTGTTAAAAGTTATTTAAAAGGTTTTTTGATCTAATCTCATACAAACTAAACTTTTTTGCAATATCTACATATTATTCTTTTGATTTTTTTAGGCATATCAATTAAAATTCATGTTATAATACAGTTATGTCGTAAAATATATATTTAATATTATTAAAAGTCAGGATCAATTGTTTTAAAGGCAGGACCAAATCTAGCCTTGAAGAAAGCTCTAAGTTCATCCTTAACACTATGCAAACAATCGTCACTAGCAGAGACCTATGAAAACACATAAAATCAAAATCAATAAAAATGTTTATAACAATGTTTTACATCGCACTTACCAAAGCCTTTGGCAACAGTGTATCCTCAATGAAGCTTTCCATATTTAAGTGAACACCTTTTTTAAAAACGGGCATACCATTTTCTACTCTCTCAACATATTTTGCCGAGGCAACTTCCAATTCCTTAATTAGTTCATCTTTAATTTGGCTAAAGCATTCTGAATCAATGTGTGCCTAAGAATACCTTCATATATTACTTAAATAAAAATGGGCTTATATTTAATTGCAACTTACAGCCTCATCATCTATAACTAAATCTATGAGTTTGTGGGTGTCTTCAAATAGGTCAGCATTTACGAAGGCAGTTGACAATATTACTCCAAAAATAATTGCAATTTGAAATTTCATTTTGTTATTATTTCAGCTTATGTCAAGCTCTCATTAACTGATGTTGCTTTGAAAACGGTTCAGCAATTTATATGTGTGCGGAATATTATTTCTTTCGATTAATAAAAAATATATATATTACTCTATTGATGAATTTTTGTCAATAACTTCTTGGAAATATTTATTTACTTTGCTATTGATTACTCAAAATTTGTATTGATTAGTACGGTATTTTTGCCAGTCTTTATTGACAATTTTCCACCAATGCAAATACAGCTTTATATTATTTCTATGATATTTAAGAGTAAAAATATTTCAAAGTTTAACGTATGCCTATTTGACGAATTTTCTAGAAATTATATTTGTAAAATGTGAAAGGAAACGTGATTGGTACATAGTTACTTTTGTGCTCAGCAATTAAGGCACTCAATTCAAATAATCCAAAATAATAAATTTAATACTATGAATCCCCTAGATTAATTTGTTTGAAAAAAAAAAAATAATAATAGGAACATGTTGTTCCTTAAGTACCTGAAATGTTGATATTCCACGGGAAATATCAAATCAGGTGGTCATATGCCTAATCGTTTTCAATATTATAGAACTTATAAACATAACACTTCGCAAATATCCGATACCAAAAATGTGTACCACAGTGACAACTAACTTACGAGATATTTTCTTTGCAAAAATCTATCAGTGACTATGGGGTTTCGCGTTCCCTTCGATATAAGGAGGTCGCCCCACGGTCGGTTGGGGCGGGTGTGAGTGGCGTGGGACCGAATGAAAAAAATACCTGTATGTATTGCTATATCAAAACTTGGACCTAAATAGATAATTTCTCGTAAAAATGTGTCTCACCCCAAGTATCCCGGAATGACGTATTTTAGCTACTACAATGGGAATGGAGATATATTAATTTTTGGTAGGAAGATTTGACACTACAAATCATCTTGGGCAAATTTTGTTAGGAACATTTTCTACTCAATGATCATCTAAAATATAAAATTACAGCTAAATCTCGAATAGTAAGGTGTTACCCGGATACTTAGGCCAATATTGAACATTATAAGTTGAGAGATTTTTGCTCAATAAGTATCCCCTATATTCAATTTAAACCAATTTTGTTGAAAAACCGTACCCAAGATCTTCAATATACGCAATGTTTAGGGCTACCATTAT
>NW_026877153.1:0-21324 GCF_032173495.1 Musca vetustissima | reverse complement strand
TGCAGTACCCTATGCCAAATTCGTGCATTCTTGACCTAATTTAGTAATTTATGACAAAATTCGCGCAAATCGAAAGATATATAGGGACTTTGGAGACCGATTTACCTTAAATCGGACAAAAATATATATGGGAGCTATATCTAAATCTGGACCGATTTTCACGAAACTTAGCACACATCATTCTGCACCTAATCAGTACTCTGTGCCAAATTTCATGCAAATCGAATGATATGTAGGGACTTTGGTGCACCATTTACCTTAAATCGGACGAAACTATATCTAAATCTGAACCGATTTTTTTGAAACTTGACATACACCATTCTGGACCTAATTCAGTACTCTGTGCCAAATTTCGTGCAAATAGAAAGATATAGAGGGACCTTTGTGCCCCATTTTCCTTAAATCGAACGAAAATATATATGAGAGCTATATCTAAATCTGAACCGATTTTTCCCAATTTCAATAGGATCAATTTCGGATCATAAATGCGACCTGTACTTTGTTCACAAAAATACATGGACGGACAGACGGACATGCATAAATCGACTCAGAAAGTGATTCTATACATATTCTCAAAAGGAACTGGGTGACTTTTGCCTGTTACAAACATATGCACAAATACATAATACCCTGTACCACAGTGTGGTGAAGGGTATACAAATGTCGGGTCATAAGCGCACCATCTTTTATATTCTTGAAATTATAAGACGATCTAAGCATGTCCGTCTGTTGTAATCACTCTAGCGTCTAAACGAGTTGCGATAGATCGCCAAAATTTTGCACAAAGTCGTCTTTTGTCTGCAGGCAGATCAAGTTCGAAGATGAGATATAACGGTCCACGTTTAGGCATAGCTCCCATATAAGGGTACCCCCAATTTTCGGTATTTTGGTGTTCTTGAGCGCGTTTTTCAACTGAATTCGCTGAAATTTGGTATATTGAGTTGCTATTGGGTACCCAATTTCTCCACAAAAAATTATACATTTTTTTGGTAGCCCCCATATAACGGCACCCTCTAATTTTCAGTATTTTGGGGTTTTGATCGTAGTTTTCGACCGCATTCGCTGAAATTTGGTACTTTGAGTTATTATTGGGTAGCAAATCTCTCCACTAAAAATTATAAATATAGGCCAATTTTTTCTGATATCCCCCATATAAGGGTACCTCCCAAAAGAAATAATAACATGGCCAAAGTTTGAATGAAATCAAAATTTTCTGAAACAAATTTGATCCAAAGAAACATGGGGTTTAGAACCATTTTAACCGTGTCAAAGTGTATACATCCTCATTATCAATAAAGCTGAGGGTATAATTGTCCATTAAAAATTTCTGAAATTTGTTTTATAGTTTACATTGTGGTTTACATAACCGGTTTGTTGAAATGTCGATATAGGACTACTTTTTGGTATTTTCCCTATATTTTCATTTCAAGTACCTGTCAGTATATCTATGGTGGAGGGTATCCAAAGTTCGGCCCGGCCGAACTTAACGCTTTTTCACTTGTTTTTAATCGGTTTAAATATCTATGTAGATCACACATTTAATTTCGCCCGATTTCATCTCAATGATCCTCCAAAGATGCTATGGCATTTCTATCGACAGGATATTGTATATATTAATATCTCTTGTATGTACCCAAAATGGTGAAATCGAACCCGAAGTTATATTAAGCAACACGAAATCAATGGGCAATCTAGTTCACATAAGCATTTTCAATCGTCGTTAAATCTGCGTAGCCGAAGTTTGCCCGATTTTGCTCGTTCCATTGTTTTTTTTTTTAAGGAAGAAGTTCCTTAATGTAGTTCCTTTGCTACATACAGTTCCTATGATCTTCATAGTTCCTTTGTTCCATATAGCTCCGACTCCTAGATAGTTCCGTTGAATCTCTCTCTTTGATAAATGAAAAAAATATATTTAGAAGAATATTCAGAAGATACAGAATTCAACTGAAGGACGGTAAGCTCAAAATATTATTTTTAATAAATAAAAAAATAATTAAAATTCTGATCATTTTTATTTCAGAAAATCTCAAAATGGCAACACTGATTCTCAAAAGCATCAGGTATGTATCCCTCTTGTTTTATTTTTGGTTAAAGTCAAACAAACTTACATTCATTCATACACAGACACCAACAGTGTAACTGAACAATATTTTGCCTGTTGGGCTCAAAATCAGTTTATGCATAATTTTGATTTATTTGATGGGATTACATTTTCGCGCGTAATTTAATTTAAAGAATGATGCCACCCATAATTGTTATGGGCAAAAAGAGACGAATACTTTAAGCCGAAAATTCATTGTATCCCATTACTGTCGAATAATTAAAGTTAAATTCAAATGCAACCACGCATAAATACATGAATACACAACAATGTACATACATACATCACTACAAACATATAAACATACATATACACATGTATATGTACATGTGTAATCGCACTGCAACAGTATAACGAAGAAATAAAAACAACCAGCTTTAGTCAAAAGTCAACAAAAACAAATGCTAGTCTGTCAGTAGCGGGGCAGGCACGTCTACCGAACTCGCAACAGTAAATAAAAAACAAACAAAAACAACAGCATAACTGCCACCAAACTTTATGCCATAAAAACAGCTTAACGTAATCATGAATCAAATTTTAATCAAACTTTTTTTCTCCACCATCCATCTATCCATACATATATAAAAGCCATTTGAAAATAAATCCGAGGGAGAGGGTGAGAAAAAAACAAAAACACATACAAAATAAAATAAGCCGTCAACTCGCACACACATATATATCTTCGGAGAACACTGCCATTGGCCCGCATTTACTATGAAAAGGTATCGCGGCAGTTGCAAAAATCATGAAGCGTGCACAATTTTTAATGTGATTTGATATAAAGTTTAATTAGATCAACTCCACTTATTTGACTAACGTCAGTGGCATTACATTTCTGATTTATTTATTGGCAATGAAGTAAATTAGAAAATATACAAACCAATAAAAATAAGAAAATGGGAAAATTGTCTATGGTTGTGGTAGCATAGAACATAATATGAAATTGAAAATATTTTTCGAAAAATAATAAACTTCCATAAGGGTTACGCCAGACATTTTTTCCATAAAGAAAAGTCTAAAAAGTCTTCTCTTTCCAGAGGATTTTTTTTTATAATAATGGGTTCCTCTGGGCCAAATTCCACTGGAACAGAGGAATTTTTATACCCTTCTGGTACAGGGTATTATGTCTTTGTGCATATGTTTGTGCATATGCAAAAATAATCGAGATATATGCATAGAATCACTTTCTGAGTCGATTTATCCATGACCGTCCGTCCGTCTGTCCATGTTAAATTGTAAACAAAGTATAGGTCGCATTAATGATCCGAATTGGATGAAATTTGACAAAGCTATTTTGTTTGGCCCAAGGACGATCCCTATTGAAATTGGGAAAAATCGGTTAAGATACTGAATACTGAAGCGTACTGAATTAAGTATAGAATGATTGAGCAAAGTTTCGTGAAAATCGGTTCATTTAAGGTAAATGGTGTACCAAAGTTCCTATATATCTTTCGATTTACACGAAATTTGGCATAGCGTATTGAATTGCATCTACAATAATGTGTGCTAAGTTTCATGAAAATCGGTTCAGATTAGATAAAGCTCCCATATATATTTTCGCCCGATTTTGGATAAATGGTGCACCAGAGTCCCTGAAAATCTTTTCATTTACACGAATTTTGGCATAGCGTACTGTATTAAGTCTAGAATGATGTGTGCAAAGTTTCGTGAAAATCTGTTCAGATTTAGATATAGCTTCCATATATATATATATATATATATATATCGGTTCAGATTTAGATATTGCTCCCATATATATCTTAGTCCGATTTAAGGTAAATGGTGTACCAAAGTTCCTATATATCTTTCGATTTACACGAAATTTGGCATAGCGTATTGAATTGCATCTACAATAATGTGTGCTAAGTTTCATGAAAATCGGTTCAGATTAGATAAAGCTCCCATATATATTTTCGCCTGATTTTGGATAAATGGTGCACCAGAGTCCCTGAAAATCTTTTCATTTACACGAATCTTTTCATTTACATTTTGGCATAGCGTACTAAATTAAGTCTAGAATGATGTGTGCAAAGTTTCGTGAAAATCTGTTCAGATGTAGATATAGCTTCCATATATATATATATATATATATATTCATCCGATTTTAGGTAATTGGTGCACCGAAGTCTCTGAAAATCATTCGATTTGCACGAAATTTGTCATAGCGTATTGAATTACGAATGACGTGTGCTAAGTTTCGTGAAAATCGGTTCAGATTTAGATGTAGCTTCCATATACATTTTCGTCCGATTTTATGTAATTGGTGCACCAAAGTCCCTATATATCTTTCGATATGCATGAGTTTTTGTACAGGGTACTGAATTTAGTCTAGGATGATGTTGCTAAGCTTCGTGAAAAGATCCATAGCTAGGCCGGTTGAAACAACGTACTCTAGTAATATAAAGTAGTCTCTGTCAAGTTTCCCTGAAATCGGTTCAGATATAGATATATAACAAACACGCAACGTCAGTTAGGATACATATATAGAATATACCCAAAATGGTGAAGGGTATCATACAGTCGGCCCAGTCCGACTTTACTACTTTCTTACTGGATTTCTATAGAAAAAATTATTTTCAATAGAAAAAAGTCTTCTTCTGGACGAGAGGATTTTTTCCTATGGGTCAGTGCAATTTGTTTCGATAGAAAAAATCTTCCTCTGGACAAGAGGATTTTTTTCTACAGAAAAAAGTCTTCCTCTGGGCCAGAGGATTTTTTTTCTACAAAAACAGTCTTCCTCTGGGTCAGAAGATTTTTTTTTTCTATAGAAAAAAGTCTTCTTCTGAACCAGAGGAATTTTTTTCTATAGAAAAAAGTCTTCCTCTGGAACAGAGGAAAATTTCTTCTGGCCCATCAACTAAGCATACTGCCATTTATTACTACATCATGAAATTCGAATAATGCAATCAATAAACGTAAAAAATAAATCCAAAGCTATCATATATTTTCATTTACGTCAATCTCCCTTAAAATTTAAACAATCGCCCAATCTTGCGAAAATTCAATTATAAATATATATTTTGTTGTTTTATTACACTTTTTTATGAGCTTTTATTTGATATCAACATCATTGTTTTTTTTCTTTTTTGTCTTCTTCTGCTTAGATTCATTTCAAGTTTTCCCATTACTTTTGTCCTTCTAGTAGTGTTGCGTTTCGATAATGGTCATTAAAATGAACACTTAAAAATTAAATGGACACATATCACATTAAATAAACATTTGCCGCTGCTACCCAACCCCCCTCCCTTTGTGCTCCGATGTTGTGAGAAATATCCACATACATACGTGTATGTATGTGTAAAACTTTTGTAACAGAGATCATATAAAATGACATTTGTTAACGTTAGATATAAATTATGAGCGATGAAAAATATAGTGAGTAATCGTACTAAATTTCGTACTATAGGGGAACGAAATTTTATGTTCAACTTGAAAAACAATTCAAATTCGAAATCCACGTCTTGTTATAGTCCTTAAAAATGTTCTTTAAATAATGAACGTCTTGTTATAGTCCTTGAAAATGTTTTTGAATAACCCACGTCTTGTTATAGTTTTCGAAAATGTTCTTTAAAAAATCCACGTCATTTTATTTTGAATTGTTGTTTAATAAATCGACGTATTGTTACAGTCTTTGAAAAACTGTTCTTTAAAAAATCCATGCCAGTTATAGTCCTTGGAAAAATATTCTTTAAAAAATCCATGTCAGTCATAGTCCTTGAAAAAATATTCTTTAAACCAGTAAGGAAAGTAGTAAAGTCGGACTGGGCCGACTATATGATACCTTTCACCACTATGGATATATTGAATCAGCTAAAATATGTGATATTTATCTAAATGCGAATCGACTCAGATCAATCCATAAATTAGTCATTTGTTTGTTACAGTGGGGCAAAAGTACGTAAATCGACTTCAAACAAATATGAATAGGATAACCGTTGGGGTATGTCTGTACTTCTAGAAAAAGCAACTACCATGCTCCATTTTGTACGTTGTGCAAAATTGCATGTCAATCAGACAAACATGAGGAGTTTAATGTCCAATTTACTTAAAATTGGACAAAAATGGAAACTATATCCAAATATGAACCGATTTCAAAGAAACTTGTCACAGGTTAGTTTATACAAATTTCAGTACGTTTTGTTTCTATCAGTCATATATTGGTTCCTAGGTGCGTCAATTACTAAAATCAATCGATAATATATAAGGGAGCTATATCTAAATCTCAACCGATTTTTTACGAAACTTGGCAAACATCATTCTAGGCTCAATTCAGTACGTTATGTCAAATATCGTGCAAATCGAAAGATATATAGGGATTTGGTGCTCCATTTCCATTAAATCGGGGGAAAATATATATGGGAGCTATATCTAAATCGATTTTCACGAAACTTGGCACACATCACTCTAGGCTCAATTCAGTACGTCGTGGGAAATTTCGTTTAAATCGAATGATACATAGGGGTTTTGGTGCACCATTTACATAAAATCGGACGAAACTATATATGGGAGCTATATCTAAATCGAGCCGATTTTCACGAAACTTGGCAAACATCATTCTAGGCTCAATTCAGTTCGTTATGCCAAATTTCCTGCAAATCGAAAGATGTATAGGGGCTTTGGTGCACCATTTACCTAAAATCGGACGAAACTATATATGGGAGCTATATCTAAATCCGGCCGATTTTTACGAAACTTGGCAGACATCATTCTAGGATCACTTCAGTATGCTATGCCAAATTTCGTGCAAATCGAAGGATATATAGGGACTTTGATATACCATTTACCTTAAATCGGACGAAAATATATATGGGAGCTATATCTAAATCTGATCCGATTTTTTCCCAATTTCAAAGGGGTTCGTTCTTGGGCCAAACAAATGAGCTGTGCCAAATTTCATCCAATTCGGATCATAAATGCGACCTGTACTTTGTTTACAAATGAAAAATCGACAGACGGACATATGGACGGACGAACATGCATAAATCGACTCAGAAAGTGATTCTATGCATATCCTCAAAGGAACCATGGTCTATGTCGATTAGTTTTGCCTATTACAAACATATGCACACAGACATAATACCCTGTACCACAGTGTGGTGAAGGGTTTAAAAATCCACGTCTTGAAAAAAATATATTTTAAAAAATCCACGTTTTGAAAAAAATATATTTTAAAAAATCCATGTCTTGAAAAAATATTCTTTAAAAAATCCACGTCTGGAAAAAAATATTCTTTAAAAAATCCACGTCTTGAAAAAAATATATTTTAAAAATCCACGCCTTGTTATAGTCATTGAAAAAATATTCTTTAAAAAATCTAGGCCTTATTGTAGTCATTTAAAAAAGATTCCTTAAAAAATCCACGCCTTGTTAAAGTCCTTGAAAAAATATTCTTTAAAAATCCACACCTTGTTATAGTCCTTGAACAAATAAAAAATTCACGCCTTGTTATAGTCCTTGAAAAAATATTCTTTAAAAAGATCCACGCCTATGGAAGTCCTTGAAAAAATATTCTTTAAAAAGATCCACGCCTATAGAAGTCCTTGAAAAATCCACGTGTTAAAAAAAATTCTTTAAAAAATCCACGTCTTGAAAAAAATATTCTTTAAAAAATCCACGTCTTGAAAAAATATATTTTAAAAAAATCCAGGTCTTGAAAAAAATATTCTTAAAAAAATCCACGTCTTAAAAAAATATTCTTTAAATAAAAAATCCACGCCTTGTTATAGTCCTTGAAAAAATATTCTTTAAAAAATCCAGGCCTTATTGTAGTCCTTTAAAAAAGATTCTTTAAAAAATTCACGCCTTGTTAAAGGCCTTGAAAAAATATTCTTTAAAAGCCCACATCGTGTTATAGTCCTTGAACAAATAAAAAATTCACGCCTTGTTATATTCCTTGAAAAAATATTCTTTAAAATATCCTCTCCTATGGAAGTCCTTGAAAAAATATTCTTTAAAAAGTCCACACCTATGGAAGTCCTTGAAAAAATATTTTTTAAAAAGTCCACACCTATGGAAGTCCTTAAAAAAATATTTTTTAATAAAAAATCCCCGCCTAATGAAGTCCTTGAAAAAATATTCTTTAAAAAATCCACGCCTACGGAAGTCCTTGAAAAAATATTCTTTAAAAAATCCACGCCGATGGAAGTCCTTGAAAAAATATTCTTTAAAAAAAATCCACGCCTATGGAAGTCCTTAAAAATCTTCTTTAAAAAAATCCACGTCTATAAAAGTCCTAGAAAAAATTCTTAAAAAAATTACGCCTTCCATCCATTACGATTATCTCTCATATCAGATATTAGATATCTGACCTCAATGACCCATGTTATGCAAGACCCATGTCCATTACGGACATTCACATTTTTACCATCCCATTCTTCAAACAAATAATTTACCGTTTAAGGGCAAATTCACATTTACTTTTTTACGCTGTATATGGGCGTTGATTTTGATGACAATATTTGTTGTTGCTATCGCTTCTCATATTGGTTGGCTGTTGTTGCAATGACTATTGATGATGTCTGCGGACGGGTGGATGGATGGATGATGTCGATGATATGGACGACAATGGCTAGCCACAATGAAAATTCATTCTTGTGGTTGGAGTAAATTAAAATAACGATTTTTAATGCCAGTGGTCAGTAGATAATGTCATTTGATGATTTTTCCAAGGATTCTTTTGACTTTAACGATTTGTAGTGTTTTAGTCGGTGTGAATGTGTGAGTGTGGATTTATGATGTGTTGCGTTCGTTGTGATGACATTCGTAAATGGCACGCGGCCCAGACTGTGGCACATTTGTGTGTAAGTGCGAATATTAGTAGATATATGTGTG
Source organism: Musca vetustissima (assembly GCF_032173495.1). Taxonomy (NCBI): domain Eukaryota; kingdom Metazoa; phylum Arthropoda; class Insecta; order Diptera; family Muscidae; genus Musca; species Musca vetustissima. Next base: position 12,392 of record NW_026877153.1, on the reverse strand, counting down.
TGTGAGCGTGCATCTGTTGGAAACTATGATGAATTAGAAATCACTGCACTTTTATGAAGCTATTGAATGTATTGATTATCACATTATCGTCGTCACACATTGATAGTCCCATCACGTTTGTAGTTGAACGATTTTTATAGTGAATGAATGACGTTTATATATAAAAGCCAATTTCGCGTTTTTACTTCACAGTATCTATTTCGATGATTACTATTATAAGCATCTGCTTTGTAACATACTTTATAACGAGAAACCAACGAAGCCATATAATAGCACAATTTAATTAGTTTTCAGAGTAATTATAGAACTTCTAAATATAGAACTTCTTTATGGATTACACTGTGCAACAACATTTTGAGGGGAGCGAAAATTAAAGCACCTGTGGAGTGTTTAAAAAAACCCTGAAGGACATAGGTCAAGTTATTGAGTTATGGGGTAATAGTTTTATGCTGGTAACTTAAAAGTTCATGAAGAAAGAGCATTATAGTTTTGTTTCACCTATCACAGTTATTTAAATATTATACCGAAACGTTGATCGATATGCCTCATTTTCAATACAAACCTTCTAGGAGTAATGCCATTGCAAAACTTCAACAGACAGACGGACATGCCTAAATCGACATTGAATTTTATTTAAGCAAACTCCCCAAAATACCGAAATTTTGGAGGAACCTTGATATGGGGACTATGCTAAAAAGTGGATCAATATTAATAATTTGTATACCCTTCACCACACTATGGTACATGGTGTTATATCTTTACGCCTGTTACAAACAAGCAAAAGGAATCCAAATAGACCCATGGTTCCTTTTGAGAATATGCATAGAATCACATTCTGAGCCGATTTATGCATGTCCGTCCGTCCGTCTGTCTGTCCATGTTAAATTGTAAACAAAGTACAGGTCGCATTTATGATCCGCTTTGGATGAAATTTGGCACATGCCACATATTTGGCCCAAGGACGAAAATGAAATTGGAGAAAACTCGTTTCAGATGTAGATATAGCTCCAATATATAGTTTTGTCCGATTTAAATGGAGCACCATACTGCCAATTTTGGTGCGATTAAGACAGAATTTTGCAAAGAGAATTCAGTCCAAATTGATGTATGCGAAGTTTTTTTTTTTTTTTTTTTTTTTGCATCGTTTCAGATTTAGATATAGCTCCCATATACAGCTTCGTCCAATTTTTATACCCTTCACCACACTGTGGTACTGGGTATTATGTCTTTGTGCATATGTTTGTAACAGGCAAATGGAAACGAGATAGACACATGGTTCCTTTTAAGAATATGCATAGAATCACTTTCTAAGTCGATTTATGCATGTCCGTCCGTCCGTCTGTCTGTCTGTCCATGTTAAATTGTAAACAAAGTACAGGTCGCATTTATGATCCGAATTGGATGAAATTTGGCATAGGTCACTTAATCGGCCCAAGGACGAACCCTATTGAAATTGGGAAAAATCGGTTCAGATTTAGATATAGCTCCCATATATATATTAGCCGATTTAATGTAAACGGTACCTATATATCTTTCGATTTGCACGAAATTTGGTACAGCCTAATCATTTAGGTCTAGAATGATGTCTGCCAAGTTTCGTGAAAATCGGTCCAGATTTAAATATAGCTCCCATATATAGATTTGTCCGATTTCATGTAAATCGTGTCCCAAAGTTTTTATATATCTTTCGATTTGCACGAAATTTGGCATAACGTATTGAATTAAGCCTAGAGTGATGTCTGCTAAGTTTCAAGAAAATCGGTCTAGATTTAGATATAGCTCCCATATATAGTTTTGTCCGATTTCAAGTAAATGGTGCCCCAAAAACCCTATATATCTTTCGATTTCCACGAAATTTGGCATAACGTACTGACTTCAGCCTAGAATGATGCCTGCCAAGTTTCGTGAAAATCGGTCCCGATTTAGATATAGCTCCCATATATAGTTTCGTCCAATTTCATGTAAATGGTGCACCAAAGTCGCTATATATTTTTCGATTTGCACGAAATTTGGCATAACGTACTGAATTGAGCCTAGAATGATGCCTGCCAAGTTTCGTGAAAATCGGTCCAGATTTAGATATAGCTCCCATATATAGTTTCGTCCGATTTCATGTAAATGGTGCACCAAAGTCCCTATATATCCTCCGATTTGCAGCAAATTTGGCATAACGTATTTAATTGAGCCTAGAATGATGTCTGCCAAGTTTCCTGAAAATCGGCCTGATTTAGATATAGCTCCCATATATAGTTTCGTCCGATTTCATGTAAATGGTGCACCAAAGTTGCTATATATCTTTCGATTTGCACGAAATTTGGCATAACGTACTGAACTGAGCCTAGAATGATGCCTGCCAAGTTTCAAGAAAATCGGTCCAGATTTAGATATAGCTCCCATATATAGTTTCGTCCGATTTCATGTAAATGGTGCCCCCAATGTCCCTATATATCCTCCGATTTGCAGCTAATTTGGCATAACGTACTTAATTGAGCCTAGAATGATGTCTGCCTTGTTTCGTGAAAATCTGCCCAGATTTAGATATAGTTCCCTTTTATTATAGATTGGTTTTAAGTAATTGACGCACCATGGAACCAATAGGAACAAAACGTTCTGAAATTAGTATAACCTAACCTGTGACAAGTTTGTTTGAAATCGCTTGATATTTGGATAGAGCTTCCATATATATTTTCGCCCGATTTCAAGTAAATTGGGCATCAAACTCCTCATGTTAGTCAGATTGACATCAAATTTTGCACAACGTACAAAATTGAGCATAGATTTATGTAGTTGCGTTTTCTAGAAGTACAGACATAGCCCAACGGATGACCTATTTATATTTGTTTGAAGTCGATTTACATACTTTATGGATAGATCTAGGTAGATTCACATTTAGATAAATATCACATATTTTATTTCATCCAATTTCATGTTAATAATCCTGTTTAATATACCCATAGTGGTGAAGGGTATCATATAGTCGGCCCTGTCTGACTTTACTACTTTCCTTACTGTTTTTTTGTGTAAATGATGCACCAAAATTTTGCGTACCGTATTACCGTATTTTGCGTATCAACCTGTGTTACTACAGGTTGATATCCGTGAAGTTTTGTTAAAATATATTCAGATTTATATGTAGCTCCCATAGATGTTTTCGTCCAATTTTATGTAAATTGCACACCGAGGAGTCTATGTTTGTTTTATATTCACAAAAATTAGCAGCGGCTTAAGTTTGAAATCGGTTCAGATTTAAATATAGCTCACATATATATTTTAGTCCCATGTTATGTAAATGGAGCAACAAATATCATGTTCTCTTTTGGTCTGGTGCACCAAATAACAAAATTTTTTCCAAATCGAACTTAGAGTAACGTGTATTGGATTTTGTGTCGACATAATATTGGGATAGCGCACTGTGTTGCAGTATACCAAATTGTGGATGCCACGGTTGCTCAAATACGTACATTTATATGTAGATCTTACACATATTTTGCTCGATGATTGACATTAAAATTTTCATTAGTTTCAGATTGGTATGTTTGTGGGTTGATTTAATTTAGTTCAATTATCTGTTAACTTCACACAGTTATTTTCGTCCGATTCCATTTCAGTGGTCCTCCAGCTCTTGTATGCACCCAAAGTGCTGAAGGGTGACATATAGTCGGCCTCGTCTGACTTTTGAACTTTCCTTACTTATTTTTAATGTGAAGATTTTCTGTCCAGAGAGACGTAGATTTTATTCTGATCAGGAATATATTTACTTTATCGGATCACTGGTGAATAAAGTGCTGCAAATGGAATGACAAAAAAAACTCCCCCTTGTTGTGGAAGGTATGCTTGTAATGCAAAGGAGTAGACACAATACCAGAACCCAAAGGGGAATTCTTCATAAATGTATCAGAGTTTATTTGTTTAAGAAGGCAATCATATTTGTGAAAATCAATAGGTTGTCAGCGATCCATTAAAGAAACAGGCTCGATTAGAAATTAGATACATGCGCATAATTGTGAATAACCAGTAAGGAAAGTAGTAAAGTTGGACTGGGCCGACTATATGATACCCTTCACCACTTTGGGTACATTGTACATATGTATCCTAACAATTGCATGTCTATGTTCCCTCTTTCACCAACCTATCCTAATTTTAATTTCATTCGAGCAGATTTAGAGCCGTCTGCGTAACATTGGGAAAATTTATGGAAAACGATTTATAGCAAAACTGATACACGCTATTCGATACGCCGCGTTGTTAAAAATATAATCTATATTTGAACCAATTTCCACGAAATATGTGCCAAATTTCGTGCAAATCGAAGGATATATTGGGACGTTGGTGAACCATTCACCTTAAATCGGAAGAAAATATATATGGGAGCTATATCCAAATCTGAACCGATTTTCACGAAACTTGACACACATCATTCTTGACCTAGTTCATTGGATCTGTAGAGCCTTTATTTTCATTACTATGCGCCAAATTTCGTGCAAATCGAAGGATATATAGGGACTTTGGTACACCATTTACTTTAAATCGGACGAACATATATATGGGAGCTATATCGAAATCTGAACCGATTTTTCCGAAACTCGCCACTCATCATTCTAGACTCAATTTAGAACGCTATGCCAAATTTTGTGCAAATCGAAGCATATGAAGGGACTTTGGTGCCCTATTTACCTAAAATCGGACGAAGATATATATGGGAGCTATATCTAGATCTGAACCGATTTTCACAAAATTTAACACACATCGTTCTAGACTTAATTCAGTACGTTATGCCAAATTTCGTGCAAATCGAAGGATATATAGAGACTTTGGTACACCAAACACCTTAAATCGGACGAAAATATATATGGGAGCTATATCCAAATCTGAACCGATTTTCAGGAAACTTGACACTCATCATTCTAGACCTAATTCATTAATCTGTGCCAAATTTCGTGCAAATCGAAAGAATATAGGGACTTTGGCACACCATTTACTTTAAATCGGACGAGCATGTATATGGGAGCTATATCTAAATCTGAACCGATTTTCAGGAAACTTGACACACATCATTCTAGACCTAATTCATTACGGTGTGCCAAATTTCGTGCAAATCGAAAGATATATAAAGACCATTTACATTAAATCGGACGAAAATATATATGGGAGCTATATCTAAATCTGAACCGATTTTTCCTAATTTCAATAGGGTTCGTCCTTGGGCCAAATAAGTGACCTTTGCCAAATTTCATCCAATTCGGATTATAAATGCGACCTGTACTATGTTTACAATTTAACATGGACAGACAGACAGACGGACGGACATGCATAAATCGACTCAGAAAGTGATTCTATGCATATTCTCAAAAGGAGCCACGTGTCTATGTCATTTCCTTTTGCCTGTTACAAACATAGGCACAAAGACATAATACCCTGTACCACAGAGTGGTGAAGGGTATAAAAACGCCAGGTGTTAAGCGATTACTATGAACAATGTCCCATTGTGTTCATAAGGTATTTGAGACCAGAATGACGTGTACGATGTTCTGTGGAAATCGCTTATGATTTGTATATTACTCCTATACATATTTTCGCCATGGATTGATCTTTATATATTTATAAATTTATAAAGATCACCCATTTAATTTCCTCAGTGGTACTTCAAAGATTCTAGAGTATATGGTACATATACGACCAATATTAGAGAAATACCTTTATTATGCTTGATTTAAATTATTTTATGAGCTATTGTAGATGAAAATAAGAATATTAGAGACATCTCTTGAATGTACACAAAGGGTATCATACAGTCGGCATCGCCCTCCTTTCCTTACTGGTTTTTACTTGTGTACAATTTTTTTTGAAAATGCTTAAATTGAATGTTTCTTCTCATTGTTTATTAATTGTTAATAATGTCTGGAAAATCTTCGTTTTTTTAATTAAAATTAAAAACATAATCGTTTCAAACTTACTTGTCCTTAAATATTTAAATTTGCAACAAAGACATAACCATAAATCAACACTTTTCACAATAAAACGTTAAGTACTGTTTCGGCTCATTAAATGTTTTAAAACATTTAATAATCTTACAATGTACTTCATCTGATTTATCTGTAATTTTTCAGCAAACCTGCAAAAGCTTCGGAGACCCAATTTTAATACCAGTTTCGAGAACAAACGGACTTAATGTTCGGAGTTCTTTTTTTCTTTGTCGTTAATTTTAACAAACCGTCTATGTTTCAGGACAAACATACTCTACCAATGTTGTTTTTGTTGTTGTTGCTCATTATTCACCATGACAACATCATAGACATCAAAGCACGCTATGAGGAGAATCATGCAAACGAACAATCAAAGTCCTGTGCGTAACACTGCGTTACGGGTGAGGAGTTTGTCAAATGTTTGGGTTGGATCTGTAGAGCCTTTAAAGTTTTTCTCTTTGATATACTTAAAGAATTCACGTCCAGTGACTCAACACAGGCGAGTATGAGTATCTCGTATCTCATTAAATTTTCACTTGTGTCCTGGTAGACTGTTTTCGTTGACTTGATGCCTTTTTATTTTCTATTTAATTCGTGCTAATGCCTTAGTTTATATTTAATTTATCATTTCGCATCATTTATAACATTTTTAATAAGAGGCACATACACACTCTGACAACTGAAGGTTGACTATGTGAGTACATCAGGGAATGTGATGGCAGACAGTTTCTTACCCTACCCTGTTAGAGAGGATAGTATGGAGAGGGTCTAATAATTTGTAGTCTACAGGAAATTATTTCAGACATGCTAAATTCGTGTTAATATTGAATTTGATGATTTTACTAAACCTTAGCTATATTTGGCAAAATGAAATAAGAAAACCAGTAAGGAAAGTAGTAAAGTCGGACGGGGCTGACTATATAATACCCTTCACCACTTTAGGTATATTCATCAGATGAAGGACCATTAACATTAAATTAAAAATGTCATTCTGCAACATATACTAAATGTTGGTCAGATATAGAGTTGCTTCTTACAATGGAACAATATTATGTAAATAAATTTAAAACAAAATATCGAAATCTAAATCGATTTCGTCGAAACTTGTCACATTTTAGGTTACACATATTTCAATATAGACGAGCTGAAGGGAGTCTTTATAGACGAGCTGAAGGGAGTCTTTATAGACGAGCTGAAGGGAGTCTTTATAGACGAGCTGAAGGGAGTCTTTATAGACGAGCTGAAGGGAGTCTTTATAGACGAGCTGAAGGGAGTCTTTATAGACGAGCTGAAGGGAGTCTTTATAGACGAGCTGAAGGGAGTCTTTATAGACGAGCTGAAGAGAGTCTTTATAGACGAGCTGAAGGGAGTCTCTATAGACGAGCTGAAGGGAGTCTCTATAGACGAGCTGAAGGGAGTATATATAGACGAGCTGATGGGAGACTTTATGTACTAATTGAAGGTAGTCTTTATATGACGAGCTGAAGGGAGTCTTTATAGACGAGCTGAAGGGAGTCTTTATAGACGAGCTGAAGGGAGTCTTTATAGACGAGCTGAAGGGAGTCTTTAGGAGCTGAAGGGAGTCTTTATAGACGAGCTGAAGGGAGTCTTTATAGACGAGCTGAAGGGAGTCTTTATAGACGAGCTGAAGTGATTCTTTATGGACGAGCTGAAGATGAAGGACCATCAGATGAAGAACCATTTTTGAAGGACCATTAACATGAAATTAAAAATGTCATTCTGCAACCTATAGTAAATTTTGGTCCGATATAGAGTTGCTTCTTACAATGGAACAATATTATGTAAATAAATTTAAAGAAAATATCGAAATCTAAACCGATTTCATCGAAACTTGTCACATGTTAGGTTACATTTATTTCACTATGTTTTGTGCATTCGGCCACATTTTGAGTTCTTCATTTACTTATAAATCTAAATTTCGTGCAAATCGAAGGATATATGGGGACTTTGGTGCACCATTTTCATAAAATCGGACGTACATATATATGGGAGCTATATCTAAATCTGAACCGATTTTCGCGAAATCTAACACTCATCTTTCTACACTTAAATCCGTACGCTATGCCAAAATTCTTGCAAATCTAATGATTTTCAGGGACTATGGTGCACAATTCACCTAAAATCGGACGAAATTATATATGGGAGCTATATCTAAATCTGTACCGATTTCGAAATTTAACACACAGCATTGCCGACTTAATTCAGTACGCTATGCCAAAATTCGTGCAAATCTAATGATTTTCAGGGATTTTGGTGCACTATTTACCTAAAATCGGGCGAAACTATATATGTGAGCTATATCTAAATCTGAACCGATTTTTTCCAATTCCAATTTATCGATTGATTAAGGGAATTTTGAATCCCATCATCATGGTGGTGGGTATAAAAATGAATATTTAGGATTTGTAAATATTTAAACCCGAGTTTTTCTAGGATGTTAAGGTGTATATAGCCGGTGTGGGGTATGTGATATGTAGCTGTATCTTTTATGTTCTTTGTTGATCCACAGAATCCAAGGCGGAATTATTTCGTTGTCATAGGATTGTGCTCTTTCTACTGAAGAGCCGTAGGCTTTAAATGGGGTTTCAATCCAAATATTGGATATATAAAAGTGTTATTGGACACATCCTTACATACGCGTCGGTAGTCTTTTGGACACCAATGGAAAAAAAATGTAATCTAAAATCGTTACTCTAAATCACACGAGTGCAACCTCCACTAAGTACTGTCCTTCTCCAAAGGGTCCGATTGTCTAAAAAAACGCCGAAATTCCACCCCGGCCCTCCATTAGATATACCCATATTTGCTAAATCTCGAATGTATTCAAAGTTAGAGCATTTCGTCAGTATATGCCAGCATTCCGACTGCGACAGTCCTCTTTTATGCAGATACGCATTGAGAGAACCATGCCCCGTCAGTAAGAAAGCATTATTTAAGTCGTAACAAAAGACTGACCGATCCAGTGCGAACATTGAGTCAAGAATAAATTCATACGTGATCTCCATTTGTCACTGTCGGTCCTCCTAGTCCTCCACCTACCAACAACACACTTTCGAAAGATAGTGCTGTATCGCCTACTATCCCCATCCACCAGATCTGAAGGCCTGAGCCAAGCATCCTCGTCCAACAGCAAGTCACGCTTACGCTTATACTTGATAGCCCGACATCTCACCTCAAGATCATTTGTCACGGCGCCAAGCAGCACTTCCAACTCCTCTGTGGAAATAGGGCAAACATGCTAACACGACGACCCGCTGACACGAAAAGAGCTTCTTCTGCCCTAAGACAGAGGAGGCAGTTCTGTACCATATAGATGTACCATATGTTGCACAGGCAACAAATAGCCCACCATATATGACACGCACAGAACGCCTGCTCAAGCCCAATCAGTCCGCAATATACGCTTGATGGTCCCAACGGCAAGGAGGAAAATCAAATACTCTGACACCGTTATTCCGAGATATTTAACAGTACTCGAATACCTTATGTCACGTTCACCAACTCGTATGAAGAAAGGACGGCTGGGTGCCAACCTACCTTTCAGCAGCATCGTATTCTCGGTTGCCAACTCCACTCCAACTCAGTCACTACAGGCCTGCACAATCTGTATAGCTTGCACAAAATCATTTTCTAGATCAAGTCGACTATTCTTGAAGGAGGTAGCTAGCCCCCGCAATAGAGGATACATCATTAGGTTCCATATACATGGACCAGAAAGGGAACAATGTGGGCAACCACGCTGCACATACCTCCAGACCGAAGCACTGGATCCGACGACACAAGCCATTTTATATCGTAAATAACTCGCCCACAGAGCGACCACTGATAACCTTGTGAGTACACTATCCCATAAAAGAAATTCAAATGCGAAATTGAAATTCACAAATATGCCAAGGACATATTTGGAATGTGATCCTCTCCAGCACTTTTTCATGAACTTGAAGAAGACATATGCCCCGATATGAACGAGGATCACTCATGAAATTTGGCTCATTTGTTTGGCTCAAGGACGAACCCTATTGAAATTGGAAAAAATCGGTTCAGATTTAAATATAGCTCCCATATATATTTTCGTCCGATTTAAGGTAAATGGTGCACCAAAGTCCCTATATCTTTCGATTTGCACGAAATCTTGCATAGCATACTTAATTGCGTCTAGAATGATGTGTGGAAAGTTTCGCGAATATCGGTTCAGATTCAGATATAGCTACCGTGTATATGTTCGTCCGATTTAAGGTATATGGTGTACCAAATTCCCAATATATTTTCCGATTCGCACGAAATTTGGCATAGTGTACTAAATTAGGTCTAGAATAATGTGTGCAAAGTTTCGTGAAAATCGGTTTAGATTTAGATATAGCTCCCATATATATTTTCGTCCGATTTAATGTAAATGGTCCACTAAAGTCCCTATATATCTTTCGATTTGCACGAAATTTAGCATATCGTGTTCAATTAAGTCTAGAATGATGTGTCCTAAGTTCGGTGAAGATCGGTTCAGATTTAGATATAGCTCCCATATATCTTCGTCCGATTTAAGGTAAATTGGGTACCAAATTCCCTATATATCTTTCGATTTGCACGAAATTTGGCATAGCGTACTGAATTAAGTATATAATGATGTCTGCCAAGTTTCGTGGAAATCGGTTCAGATTTAGATATAGCCCCCATATATATCTTTGTCCGATTTAAGGTAAATTGCGTACCAAAGTCCCTATTTATTTTTCGATTTGGACGAAATTTGGCATAGCGTACTGAATTAAGTGTAAAATGATGTGTGCAAAGTTTCGTGAAAATCGGTTCAGATTTAAATATAGCTCCCATATATATCTTCGTCCGATTGAAAGTAAATTGTGTACCAAAGCGACACAACGTACTGAAGTAGTATAGATTTTCCTGAAATCAGTTCAGATATAGATATATGTATAACAAACACGCGACGTCTGTTAGGATACATATGTAGAATATACTCAAAGTGGTGATGGTATCATATAGTCGGCCCAGTCCGACTTTACTATTTCCTTACTGGTTTCCGTTACAAAATAAGTCTTCACATGGTTCACACCTGTTTCTATATGAAGGAGTTGCCAGATCGAAATAAAATTTAACATGTGTTTATAACAGATATGGAAATTTCGAAAACAAGTTTCCGAACTGCCCTCGTATTTCGTTTTCTCCAGACAACTATTTACCATATCGTAGTCCCCATATACAAAATTCTAATTCTAAATTTGGATATTTTTTAAATGTTCAGCTCATGGTGCTGGTTATAATATTTGGAAACAGTTTTTAAACTAAAGATATAATTACTCAAAATATTCTAATCTCCTTCATTTTCCCGAGCTTGCAAATTGTAAGACTTGTAGTATTTATAACGATTAAAACTAAATCGTATCTCTCGATTATTTCATAGCTGGTACAACCTGTGCCTCAAGTTGCAGATGCATCAGTTTCGATAGTATTATGTTATCGGGAGGTCTGCAAAATATTGAATTCCCGTAGTCTTTGGGTAGTGTATCACATGGTCGGCCCCATCCGACTATACAGCATTCGTTACTAGTGTTGCTTCATATGTTTCTGTTTCTGTTCTTCATATAAATTCAAGGCTCTCAAGCTTTTAATTCAAAAACTTTACTGCTATGTTGTCCTTTAGACAAACAACGAAAAAAAGTTCACATTAACTGTTGTTGTCTTTTTATAAACACGCTCTCATACATTTTTTTCTGTGTCAACTTCCTGGAAGTTCCTAACTAACAATATTGTCTAAAAGTCATCAAAACCCCACTAATTACTACTTTTTATCATTGGAATTTGTGCGTGCTCTTTTGGAAATATATGAGAGGATGTTCCACTACTGACACCCACAACAAAAAGCCTCCGTATAAACGAACGGAAAATAACTTTTAATAATTTGCGTGAATTTATTTAAATAAACAGAAAAAACAAGAAACTTAAGGCAAAGGCGAAACACTCAAAACGATAAACAAGTATGGCCTCAGCACCTAGTACAAAGTTACGGTCGTTCGGTCGACCCGTGCGTGCCTGCTTGCGTGCGTGATGCTCTTCTAATGATGACCCTGAAGTTGTTGTTTCCCCTTATCGCCCACGATGTTCTTGCCCAGCAAAGTCTTGCTGTTGTTTTTGTTTTGTGTGTGTTATGTGTCTATCTCATAACAATGCCTTTGTTTACGTTTAGACAAAATTTTCTCGGCAACAAAAATAGCGTAACACACGATGAAAAAGTGAAAGTTTATGTTTAATTAGAAAATGCCTTGTGGTTGTTAATAGACAAAACAAAAAAGGTCTTTTAAAACAACGGAAAATGTCCTTGGCGAGCATTTTTAATCACCTCTAGGATCCACATAAAAATATATATCTGCACATTTTTGCGTAATTAGGACAAGGACA